>NW_024735312.1:85000-177500 GCF_018991925.1 Homarus americanus | reverse complement strand
GCATATGAAGCCCCCTTTCTTGCACACCATGGCGTGATCGCCGTCATAGGAAGAGCCACACACGCATTGGGAGGGCAAACCTTCTACTGGCCGACCGTACCTTAGAGCAATGGCATCTGTAAATTCTTGTTTGTTAAGACTGAAACCATTTGCCCTTATCGGTAACGTAGTTAACCAGTTCGAGGCGCCCACCTCCTGCGCTATAGCTACTTTTTTTTTCAAATTTTCTGGAACCTGCAGCAACAGTTGCTGCAACTTATCATTTTGGCAGTGCTGTCGATCTGTCGTAATGGACCTACGAATCTCGTTTACTTCACTGGTCTCGACCTCCCCTGTTGCGTTCTGGGCTATTATGTGGTCCGTGAGGGCTACCGTGAGCTTAAGTGAATTTTGATGTTCGGTGGCTGCAATCTCCTCTGGATTGGTTAGTCCCATCCCTCCCAGTCTTGATGGAAGTGCAAGAAGTGCTCTTTCTGCTGGGGTTAAGTGAGTGTGTTTCACTAATTTGGGAATGAACTTGACACTGATAGCTTCTTCCAGAAGGTGGAGGAGGGGTCCGATATCAGGGATAGTACGCATCAGGTAGTTCCAACTACTACTACTACTACTAATTAATACTATTTTGCGGTTACTCGGAATCGTGTATGACGATCATCCAGCTATGATAAAATGATTATTAAGGATGTCACCTCTGTTGGCGAGCTCTGAGGTGACAAGAGAGGCCGATACAGGACCGGCAGGGTCGTTCACAATGTTGCAAACGCGGAGGGCTACATCTAGTGCAGGACGGGCGGCGCCAGCGTCATTCCGGCGTTGGCGCTTGTCTGCCTCGGTATGCAGTCGGGCTAACTCGAAAGTATTGACACCTTCTTGTGTGGTGATTCTCCAAGCGTTACAGTGTGAAGTAATCGTCTCCCAGGTGAGGGGGTCGATTTGGCACCTTTTCAGGTTCGTCTTAAGACTATCTGCATACCTTTTCAGTTGCCTGCCAGCGTTACGTTTACTATTCGTTAGGTGACTGTAAAGTAGCTGCTTTGGCAGTCTACTGTCGTCCATGCGGGTAACATGGCCAGTCCAACGCTTTTTGCCTTCGCCGTTTTGGGGCAACGTGAAGTGAGAGCTTGGCTCTGATGAGCCGATGATCAGTGTCGCAATGGTCTGAGCCACGCATGGCACGGGTGATGAGGACATCTCGGTGATCTCTTTCTCTGACAATGATGTAGTCAATGAGATGCCAGTGTTTTGATCGTGGGTGTTGCCACAAACCCATGAACTTGTCGGCCTGCCTAAACAAGGTATTGGTGATAGTGAGGTTGTGTGCAGCACACACACACACACACACACACACACACACACACACACACATCATCATCAATACGGTGCTTCAGGGCCATTTATCATCACTATGGAATGTGTACTTGACAGTTCTCCTCACTCTTACAGCTAAAGGGGATGAGGACCTCTCTTATAATCTACTGAGTGTGTAAGACAATAAACATTCAGGTGTCAGTGTTAACGTGAGTCTATCATCAGGCAGTGGGACACACACACACACACACACGATGGTTATACTAAAACTCCCAACAAATAATCCAGGTAAGAACCAACATTACCTACATTACAATCAACACTTGGCAGACAATAATTTTCATATCGCATAATTGTAGGTTGGGTGTAGGACAGATATTAATAACATAACATTAATACCAGCAGTAGTACAGTGACGGCTCACCTCTCCTCCCGCCTCACCTTTCTCTCATCTCCACACAGTAGTAAAAATCAGGGCACGGATTTTCAACACATATTTTCACGTTGAAGTTTTTCATTCTATACTAGAGATGTGAGAACGTTATCTAACAGGTTCCTCAACTTATGACATGAAGATGGCGACGGAAATGTCATCTTAACTGTACTGAGGATGTCCAGGTATGAGATGATTTAGTTTTAGACAAGTTTGGTGAGGAAAAAATAACGCCAAACTCTGACAACCTGTAACTTAGGTGTGTGTGTGTGTGTGCACTCGTGAGCGTCGTATTCTCACCTTAATTTCGTGATTCTTTACCGTGTGGGGAAAAAAAAAATGATATATCTAGTGCTTTAAGACAGGTTGTTATGCTGTACGGCCTCACACGTATCTACAACATCACCTGGAATAAGAGACACCTTTTGCTTTACAGAATATGTGAATAACAACAAGAAGACATCTACAAATACCTCTAAATATTATTACCTCTTGTCTATGTTGACCTAGCTCACGCAAGACTTGACCATACTCTCACACAACGAAGCTCTTCTCATGCCTCGTTCTCGTCTGTTCAAAACTGATCAGGAATGACAACACAACGTACCGAACAATAAGCAGGAGAAATATAATCAGCCTGTAGCCTCCTAAGCAAACATAAACAATACAAAGTCCTTTAGTGTTGGATGTCTAATTGATCACTTCAGCCACACTAATGAACCTTCCTCGCTGTGTGTGGGGTGGCGAGGAGAGCGGCGGTGACCCAAGGGCATAGTATTATACAGTAAGGATGAGGATGGATCTGGCACACACACACACACACACACACACACACACACACACACACACACACACACACACACACATACACTACAATACACTGATTCCTAACAGACATCGAAGAAATAATCACCTTTAACGTATAGATAGGTAAAAAATCTCCTCCATTTACATAATACACGAGAGAGAGAGAGAGAGAGAGAGAGAGAGAGATATATTCCTTGTAGACTTAAAAGTAAAAGACCAGAGCAAATTATCCCCAGCGGTATTCTGACAAACTCTAAAACAAAAGAAGTAAAAACTCAACTGTTACAACACAAAGATCCTTTAATGAAGAGTTTCAAGCTTTACGTCTTACTTCACCCCGCTATGTAATGAGGAGGTTCGTCCAGCCATCACTGTAAAACGCATACTTCCAGTCATTTACTCTCTCCACGATCACCCGACGACTCAGTTCCACACGCACTTTACCCTGCTATCCTTTAACAAAATACCTAAAGTTATACTCATTTCTCTCTCCAGCAACTCTCCTAATTCTACGTCTGGCTCTCACTCACCCTCACCCTCCTCACCACCCACCTGTTCACGCTGCTTCTCATCATTTACTTCGAAAATTTCTCATGGTATCAATGGTTATCTCACAGCTACATCACTCTTGCCTGCTTATCAGAATAGAATATTGCATCCTCCGTTAGCGACACCCTCCCCCCCGCCCACAACTTCATCCAGTCGTGTTTTACCAACTTTTTGTCTATTCTTGGATGTGTCCGTAATAGTGCTTGCTTTACAGAACACAAATCAGAGTTTCAGTAATACAAACAACAACGTTCTGATGACAACAACATTAACGACGTCCTAGTGACAACATAACAACGTCCTAGTGACAACATAACGACGTCCTAGTGACAACATAACGAAGTCCTAGTGACAACATAACGAAGTCCTAGTGACAACATAACAACGTCCTAGTGACAACATAACAACGTCCTAGTGACAACATAACAACGTCCTAGTGACAACATAACAACGTCCTAGTGACAACAACAACAACGTCCTAGTGACAACATAACAACGTCCTAGTGACAACATAACAACGTCCTAGTGACAACATAACGACGTCCTAGTGACAACATTACGAAGTCCAGTGACAACATACAACAACGTCCTAGTGACAACATAACAACGTCCTAGTGACAACATAACAACGTCCTAGTGACAACATAACGACGTCCTAGTGACAACATAACAACGTTCTAGTGACAACAACATTCTGGGTACCTTCTGTCAAGCGATTCAGAAACACTAAACACAATATCCCCAAATCACAGCCTTTCACACCTCTGTATACCAACCCTGTACACACACACACACACACACACAGATCCACGGACGGTTCATTTACCCCCTTCGTCAGGTCCGGTATGATATCTTTTTCACCAAGTTCCTTTACACGACTTTCTCCTCCTCACTAATACAACCCTGTAATATCCACACATCATACACTTTCCCCTCACCACCCCCCCCCCTCAACCTCTGTACGCTGTATTCTTTGTTTTCCTTTCCCACCATTTTTCTCTAAACATTATCCTCAAGATGGCCATTTGCCGCCATTCTATTTCAAACTATTGCCTTCCTACATACTTCACCTTCACAAAACCAGTTGTTATCACATTACAGTCCATTTCCTAGAACAACTAATACCAGACAGTAAGCCTTCAAAAATCTTCCCATCACCAGTTAAGTAAATTGTACAGATCACTGAAGACGTAAATTCTTTGGATACTGCATCGATAACTTACCAATTATATGACGTCTGTAATAGGAAAATCTGTAGCCATGTAGAGAGAGATGAGTGAAGCAGCCTCAACATACTCCACACAACAGAATTCGACACATTTACTGCTACTTGTAACTCGTAGAACCCACGGCTGAGGTATTTATCAGCTCTAAAAAACATTTTCAACGCCTAACTGAATAACTACTTGACAAACTATTTCCGGTTATCATTTGTAATTATTATTATGAGAACTCACTAATCTTATTCGTCCATTATAATAGAACTCTAAAATTTGTTCCCCAACATTGAAGATATATGGGGGGGGGAAGAGGTGGAGAGGGGTGGGGGGAGAGGGGAGTAGGGGATGGGGAGAGGGGTGGAATGTGTGCGAGGTATAAGTAAAGTGGAGTGTGCGAGAGAGGAGTACTGTCATCACTATACCCACCACCACCTCCGGAAGGCAGGGAGGTGGGCGACGCTCGGTATCCCTCCCCCAAACATTCATTAACAATTTACGACCCGCTATCTTGTTATTTATCACGCACTACACACCCTACCCCCTCCCACTCCCTCTAGGCTACCACCAATTCAAAAGCTACTTACTTACAACGACTGTACAGGAGCAGTTCAACCTCACCGGCAGATATTCCTCAGACCGAATATAATTGGCTTCAAACACATGATCCATTAGTCAAACCCAGCAAGATATTACTGCACGTCGACTGTATCAACCTTAGAACTTAAAAGCATTACTCATAACGACTGTGTTAAATGGCAAGCTAACCAGACATTACTTAACCACAAGTTAATAATTTGAATGATGCCAAAATATACCAAAGAGTGACCTACTTGATCTATACGCTACGTTAAAGAGGGGTTTGGTTGTGGGTGAATTAGTGAACAGGAAATCAATAGAGGCAGTGAGAATGCGGCACACGATATACTCATACCAAACCCTCGGTACACAAGGCATCAGTTTGACTGGGCACTACACTCGACTGCCTTTACTTCTTCAACTGTTAAATGTGGCACTCGATTACACCTCGTGGTAAGAGAGGAGCCCCTTTTGAGGGAGACCGTGTAAAATCACAAACATTTTTAGCAACTGTCTAGAAAAAAAAAATTCAGGCAGTCAAGTGGGAGAAAAAACACCTAGGAAGGGATCTGACATAAACACTGGTGTCACGCACACAAACACGTCAACATGGTGTGAGTAATGCTCCTAACACAAAAGACACGTGCTGGCTGAGGCGAGTTATTACCACAGCAATACAACTGAATGCCTGACCAGAGCGCCCAGCGAACGACATGTGGAGGGAGGGTGGGAGATGGTTAACAGAACTAGAGTATACTGTGAGCAGGTAGCGTCCCCTAGCACGCACGCGGCCGTCACTGATCACACCCTTTATACCTGCCAAACAATGGTCCAGGGCGGTGATTAGGGTGGGTATATGATTTGTACGGTGAGAGTAATTGAGGGTAAAACCGTATTTGCGGAGACTGTAGCGAGGAGAGGTGGAAAAGGCGACGCATAGCTGGATGGATCAGTTATTTGTAGTGGTGGCTGAAGTAATGATAAAGAGAGGTGTTGGTGGCGAGGAGCACCACACACTCGCCACCAACACCTGAGATTATTAACACTTACCCACCAGTTTTAAAGTCTACCAATCTTGTTGTCGGCGGCCGGTGTTTAACATAATAAAACATAACCTTTAAGGAGGTGAAACATGCCAAGGCTTCCATCAGCAGCCACAGCACCACCATCATCACTCGATACAACAAGTGATGCAATGCGCATTATTCCCACGTCCCTCACAACACAACACCGCCCACAAAGGAGCCACTAAAACTTTATCGCGGGAATACTTCACACGAGACAACATACTGCTACACGCTCACTGTTTCTAAATTTAGTTCAACTGCACATGTTTCATTCCTTCTAACACATTCTACAAGCATCAACAATGTGGTAGGTTCGAATGTTACTTGAAGAACATTCAGATGACATATCAATTATATATCAGTTTTACATAAACACACCAGAGTGAGGAAGGTTGTACTTACAGTGGGCACAACCGGCCTCCGTTCCTCTCCATGTCAGGGCCAGGGCTAAAACACGCTTACCTGCAAAAAAGAAAATAGTTAATTAGTGATTACAGTTTTGACTATATACAGTATTATAAGGTAGAGTAAATTCAAGTCTCAGGTAGGTAGTGATCCATGGACCTGAAGCTAAGTCTCTGTTCATGAAATTATAGAGTACAAATTCTCACACACGTAAAGTTTACTGTGAATTATTTGCTCCTGGCGGGAGACAAAACAATGTATTTGACCTCGTTAGGATAACTACCAGTACATTGGCGAAGACAGTTCGGTCGCCATCTTAGTTTCTTAACGTTAGACATCAGTTTACACACATTCATAAATCTTCTGTTTAAGTAACATTTATTTAAGACTTAATGATATTTCAGGGGTCAGGGACCAGGATGGTAACAGGTAGAGGACCTGAAGTGCGCACACACGGCGGCTGGTCCTCCCCGTAGTGTACACCCTACCACCATCTTGAGACACACATTACCCTTCTCTTGATACAGAAGGAGAACATCTACTTAGGTAGCACACGGTCAGGAAGTTTGGGCATCAACATGTGGAGAGCGGCTCACGACCCTACACCCTTTACTCACTCCAACAGCAGACGAGAACAAACACCTACTTCGGTCTGTATTAGTCCTCAGAGTCTTGATAATAAATAGAACCAATAAACTATAATAGCAGAGAGTACAGCAGGTGTTGTGTTGATGCCTCGACCACCCAACACACCACATACAAGGTTGCCTGCCTAGTTATGTGCATTACAACACTCGCAGATCATCATGATTCAACTGTTACAAGAGAACAATATAAAAAAAAATTCTGTCTCAGAATAACGGTAAAATTTCCTGGTAATATGTTGGTTGAATATTAAGAGCCATCACCCACCACCTGTACCACACGTGACGAATTAATTAAATATGAACAATGGAACTCATATATATATATATATATATATATATATATATATATATATATATATATATATATATATATATATATATATATATATATATATATACACGTAGAGGAGCTTAAGAGAAGGGTGATGACGTGACTAGACAGGTCAGGTCAGAAAAAAATAGCCCAAGTTTGAATGTAAATGGAAGTGTTTATTGTATTCCATGTAGCAAATGTAATTGTAATTATGTAGGTCAGACAGGAAAAACACTGCAGCTCAGAATCAAACAACATAAGTATAATATCAGAACTGCATCTGAAAGCAGTGCCTTCTTCGTTCATGTTAGGAATAATAATCACCCCATTGCTTGGGAAAAAAGCTTAGAAGTATTCAAATCATCTTGTGTCACAGAAAGACTTCTGGTTGAAGCTAGTTTGATTAAGGAATTAAAATCAATAAACCTTAGTGATGGTCAGTTCAAAACTGATAATATGTTACATAAATTTATTTGTCAGTGGCCCAAGGTTAAAAATGCTTTGAAAACCTTTGATCTTGATGTATGATAGTTATTTTGTGGGTCCCTTTTTTCTGACCTGACCTGTCTAGTCACGTCATCACCCTTCTCTTAAGCTCCTCTACGTGTATGTTGGTGTGGGGATTAGTGGATGTCATCATTATGACCTGACCTCATGTTTTTAGGTCACCCTGTATATTTAAGCCTCTCTCTGTCCATGTAATCCAGTTGCCTCTGAAGATGTCTTGAATAAAGACGAAAGCTAAGGTACTCCGTTGTTTCCATTTTCCCGTGTGATTTTATCAAGATTTATTTATCATTTAAAAAAAATATATATATATATATATATATATATATATATATATATATATATATTTTTTTTTTTTTTTTTTTTTTTTTTTTTTTTGATATATATATATATATATATATATATATATATATATATATATATATATATATATATATATATATATATATATATATATATATATATATATATATATATATATATATATATATATATATATATACAAAAAAATTCTCCAACGAAAGTAAAAATAAATCAGTCTGTTGATAACGTTAATGTTTATATCTTAATAAAATAACTAAGCGATTGTTATTAATCTAATCAGCTGAAATTCACCACTAATTATACCAATTATTGTTATAACCCCAGACTGAGTGAGTGACTGACCGGCCATAAGCAGTAAGATGACTCAAGTCAATTTCAATATTCTATTCCTTGATGGAGGAAACGGGATCCTAGTGCTGTCACCAGGCACCCCTGTAAGATGATCCTTGGTGTTCTTGTCCTCAATGGTAAGGTGGGTCAGCGACCAACCTCCCTGACTGACAACATGACCATTACAGCCAAGACAAAGCGTTTTATTAATTAGAGAGACGTCCAGTGTGTGTGGTCGTGATCCAATCATTCGCCGCCGTTGGTGATGACGGAGGAGGGGAGGGATGCCGCTCCAGCCTGACACGTTGCTTGATGGATCGAGGAGGTGGTGGTTCCTCACATACAAGACGGTGTGCAACATGGCTGTCAACTCCGCCCTCACCATTAACTCTACCCGCCGACCTACTCTACACCTCAACTACCTTCTACCCTTGAGGAGAAAATGACCCGTTAGTGGTTAAATCATTTGTCAAAGGGAAAAGCAGAGTCAACTGTAGTAAATTATCTCAAATATGACTTCCTGGTGGACACCGGGGAAGGGGGGGGGGCGTGGTGCCTTGGTCACTGAGAACTGCGCGGCCTCCATTACTGCCACTAAGCCAGGGACATGCAGGAAGCTGTCTAACATCCCAATTGTCGGGTTCCTGTATCATCACATTCCTGGGGTCCACCACACTTTACTCTTCCTCCAGCAGTCCAACTCGGAGGATCCTACTTACTTATTACCCCACAACAATTACTTAGATTTATGGAAGTGGGCAGCAAGAGTGATGGTGAGCACACAACTGGCCGATGATGGCCCACACAACACATTAATTCCCGTAATACCTACATATGTGCACATCCGTCATGTCTAAGTGATACGGATCACCCACAACCACAACCTTCCCTGGTGACACACCTCCACTACACCACACCACACTACAGACCGCATCAAGTTAACACACATTCTCCAGAGGCAGTCGGCACACCCAAATAATGTGGCCTTATCACACACACACACACACACACACACACACACACACACACACACACACACACACACACCTATAAAAACATTCCAAAATGTATCCACAAATATATATACTGTACAGACCAAACGACAAACACACTCGGTGGGGAAGAAGATGGAGGAGATACATGTAATAAACAATTAGGAAGACAAGTTAATGGGAATAAAAACGCGAATTACTTTTTATCTCGTCCAAGAGCCAGGTTAACAGGCCCTTATGTCTCGCTGCCTCTAACCTTGTCAAACCTTTCATGATTCCTGTATAATGAATGACAACAGGAAACTGAATCCACCGCTAAGAGACTCCGAAATATGTCACCATATTTTTTGTTCCGGTAAAGTTCTTTCTTCAAACTCCGGGCTCCTAGTCGAGTCCCGAGTGGGTAATCCGTGGAGGACTCACATTACTATACATACAATATTAATCCTATTATGATCCTGGATGACGACCAAACACTCGTGTCCCCTCTACTGGATACCGTCGTCCCTATCATCGTCACATCACTACACTGGTTCTTGCTGGCTCCCCGTACCTGCCTGCCAAATCCTCCGAACTGCCGAAACAATGGTGAAGAAATCTACGGTGGTAGTAAAGGAAGAGAGGCGGCTACTGCGTCAAGAATGAATTTATATTAGGTGGCTGACTGAGGGAGGCCATTACTGGTGATCAAGATGGTGAACTTTAATTAAGCAACTGAACGCGTATTGTAATCCACTCCCCCCCCCCTACCCCGCCCCTTTCATAACCACACTTCAGGCAGCTCCCTCCGACCCCCATTCCTCCCCACCACCACCACCACCACCACCACATTTACAAACAATGCCAGCTAAACTACTAACTAATTAAGGTTACAGCTGCACGTCCTAATTATCACTATGTTTCACACTCAGGTATATTCTGATGTAGGTATAGCGGGTGAGAAGTACATACAGAAACGCTGGTAATCTTAGACTCCACAAACTAACAACGAGAATCGCTATAAACAACACGGAACTTTACACGACCAGCTGAAACACATAATGGTCTTAACACATGAGTTGAAATTTGTAAAAGTGGAATAATTAATACTGTACATCCGCTGCACCCTGGGTTAATAATGCAGAAACAGGGGCTGCCTCGCTAACACGGCAGAAACAGGGGCGGCCTCGCTAACACGGCAGAAACAGGGGCGGCCTCGCTAACACGGCAGAAACAGGGGCGGCCTCGCTAACACGGCAGAAACAGGGCGGCCTCGCTAACACAGCAGAAACAGGGGCGGCCTCGCCAACACAGCAGAAACAGGGGCGGCCTCGCTAACACGGCAGAAACAGAGGCGGCCTCGCTAACACGGCAGAAACAGGGGCGGCCTCGCTAACACGGCAGAAACAAGGGCGGCCTCGCTAACACGGCAGAAACAGGGGCGGCCTCGCTAACACGGCAGAAACAGGGGCGGCCTCGGTATCCTCGGGCTGACAACCAGAGTGCCACCTCGACTTACGGTTCTTGTGTAATGTGTATAGAGTGCAGGTATTGTGCTTCTGGGAGTGAGTGAGTGTGAGAGTATGTGAGTGAGTATGTGAGTGAGTGAGTGAGTGTAAGTGAGTGAGTGTGAGTGAGTGAGTATGTGAGTGAGTGAGTATGTGAGTGAGTGAGTGCATCACGTCTTGAGGTGTGAGAACCAATCACGGAGAGGTGTGGCAGCAGTCCCTCCTCCCTCACACACTCATCACACCCACGCACTCACACCTCAACAACTATGACATATACACTTCCTTACAACAACAACAACAACAATAATAACAACCACAACAAAAACAATCAGCTGTATATAAGTTACGGTACTGTCTCGTGGTCATCCTCAGAGACAAAGACCATTCCTCGGTATGAAGCTAAAATGGAAGTATTACCGTTATAGACAAACTACCCTGGACACTTAACAGTACCTGGCAGACAAGTACATGGGGAGAGCGGCAGTGGAATTGTAATGCGTTTTCTATTATTATTATTATTATTATTATTATTATTATTATTATTATTATTATTATTATTATTCACAAAGTAATTTAATTTTTCTTGTTCATTTGGTGGTTTCTATATGACCCAGGTATTGCCAAGGTATATGACCCAGGTATTGCCAAGGTATATGACCCAGGTATTGCCAAGGTATATGACCCAGGTATTGCCAAGGTATATGACCCAGGTATTGCCAAGGTATATGACCCCCAGGTATTGCCAAGGTATATGACCCAGGTATTGCCAAGGTATATGACCCAGGTATTGCTAGGTGTATGACCCAGGTACTGCCAAGATATGACCCAGGTATTGCCAAGGTATATGACCCAGGTACTGCCAAGGTATATGACCCAGGTACTCAAGGTATATGACCCAGGTATTGCCAAGGTATATGACCCAGGTACTGTCAAAGCATATGACCCAGGTATTGCCAAGGTATATGACCCAGGTACTGCCAAGGTATATGACCCAGGTATTGCCAAGGTATATGACCCAGGTACTGTCAAAGTATATGACCCAGGTATTGCCAGTATATGACCCAGGTATTGCCAAGGTATATGACCCAGGTATTGCCAAGGTATATGACCCAGGTATTGCAAGGTATGACCCAGGTATTGCCAAGGTATATGACCCAGGTATTGCCAAGGTATATGACCCAGGTATTGCCAAGGTATATGACCCAGGTATTGCCAAGGTATATGACCCAGGTATTGCCAAGGTATATGACCCAGGTATTTCATCACCTGGGGAGTTATGTGCGTCACGAGCTCTGTGTCGCGGCTCGCTAGTAGTGTACCACCACCAGCAGCTTCCGGGTGATGTGTACAGTTGGCAGGTAAGGGTAGTTCGCTGGGATCACGTTCAATTAAGCAGGTAAGGTGGGTGAGTGGAGGGAGAGTTAACAGGTGGAGGAAGGGGGAGGGGAGGGAGCAACAGGTGGGGAGGAGGAGGGGAGGTGGAGAGCAATAGGTGGGGGAGGAGGAGGGGAGGTGAGAGCAACAGGTGGGGGAGTGGAGGGAGGTGAGAGCAACAGGTGGGGGAGGAGGAGGGGAGGAGAGCAACAGGTGGGGGGAGGAGGGGAGGTGAGAGCAACAGGTGGGGGAATGAAGGGAGGTGAGAGCACAGGTGGGGGAGGAGGGAGAGGTGAGAGAGCAACAGGCGGATGAGAGAGGCGAGTGAGGTAGGTGAAAACGAGTGAGACACGGATGAAGGTGGAGATGGATGAAGAAGATGGAGGTGGATGAAGAAAACAGAGGCGGGTGAGCAGGAGCAGGACGTGGACCTGACTAGCCCCGGGGTCAACAGAGAAGCCAGGCAACAGGAGCGGACACACACACCAGCCGCTTAATGAGACAGTATCAATAAACGGGACAGTCACTATTTTGTGTTTATAGCCAGACTAACTATGCAAGAAGCCCCAAGGAGTACAGCGAAGAGCCATTAGGGAAAAATTTTCTTGTTTTTCCCTTACTTTTTTTCCCCGAGGCATAATTTGGACTTTTTTCCCAGGTGATTTTTCCCCTAGCCAAAATTTTGACTTTTTTCCCCAGGTGATTTTTATCCTAGCTTTAATTTTGACCTTTTTTCCTGTGATTCTAGCCAAAATTTTTGCTTTCTTCCTGAGACTCTTTTACTAGCCATGATCTTTACATTTTTTCCTGACCCTTTTCCTAGCCCAAAATTACGTTTTTTTTTTTCCGTGGCCTTTTCGCCGTTCACCACATTACAGGACTAGTTCACGTAAAGGCCGCTAGGGGAAGCAGTCATCATCACGTACACACGACTAAGTATTGACAGTTTGGTCTAAGTCATTCCCACGAAATCCCATCACAATATATCCCATTACACAAAATCCAATAGGAAAATTTCCCACAGGAGAAAAATTACACCACAATATCGCAACAGACAAAAAGGAATTACCCAAACAATAAAGAGAACAAAAGCTGAACAACCAAGTGTATTTTTTAAAGTTTATTTACCCATTAAATTATATAAGGTAAGGTAAGATAAGATAAGGCATTATTTTGTCCTTAATTAATGACTGGCCAGGTGTATGGAAACAACACTGGTCATATCATAAAAGGTAAGGTTGGGTCAGTGTGTCAGGAGAGGCCCATGTGCTGCTGACTATTCGTGCTGCAGCTGATCGGTGGCAGAAGACGATGAGTTACCCAACAAGTCGCCATAACGGTAGTGATGATGATGATGATGGTATAATCCACTTCTTTTTTTCCTATTTACTGTTGTGCTAAAAACTTGTCCATCGGTACAGTGCCCGTGAAAACAAATGTCGACACCAGACGACATTAATCTACCAGGATTAAAAACCTGTCTTATAACGTATGATAGAGAAGATAAACTAAATGCCAAAATAAACCTAGCTGGTGGATGCAAAGTTTAACGGGACAGAACCCCAAACTTCAGGACCCAATACTCGGGTTCCTGTAACTTTCAGATATACAGTATTTAACTTCCCCACCCCCCTCCTCAGAACTGAAGGTGAGAACTCATTTACCTGACTCACCTGAACAACGACACGAAATTGAGGTTCGAAACACTCGTAATTGTAGGGAGAGACTAATGTAACTATATGTTTTATTTAATGGGGCGTCGCAGGTCTATATTTAGTAGTGGAATCTGAGCGTCCTGTGTGTGCGTTGTGTTACTAGTCGTGTTGTTAACTCGCTCGGCAGAAGAACTCGCCCCTGACACACTAAAAGAAGATAAAGTGTAGAAAGACACACTTAAAGTAAACACTGGTTGCAACTCTATTAACTAAAGTGTTGGGAGCCGTTCACCTCCACTTCTTACCCTCTAACTTAGAATAAATACGTAACAACAATAATATCATAATAAATATATACAAGTAATCTGTCATCTTGGAATCACCATAAACAATAAATAAAACTCATTTCATTATCTTAATTATCTTTATTTTTAATTTACCTTGTTAATCACCAAAACTCATCACAATAAAATAGAATACAAAGAAGGCCACCTACAAACATCATTAAATTAGTGAGAGAGGAAATCACAGGTAACAACAACAATAAGGTGAGTAAGCAACAACAAAACTCATTAACGGTAGAGGTGGGAAAGTTAGCAAGCGTTAGGTAACTACGTCTCACGGTGATCGTTTCCGGGATTGTGTGTGAAAGACAGTTTGTTATTATTCACGAGATGACTGCTGTGTGTGTGTGTGTGTGTGTGTGTGTGTTATTTTACCTTTTAACCACTTGAGTTAGATGACGGACTCACCACTTCAAGTCATCAAACTGAAGGCCGGGGTTAGGTTAGCGTAATCAAGTGGTTAACTCATCGCACTTAAGGTGTTAATAAATCGTACTAAAGGTGTTAAGGCATCGTACTCAAGGTGATGTTAACTGAAGATGAGAGAAAATAGTTAGTTCTCGTGTCGGTCACCATCACGTGTTCTTAACTCTCACGTACAGAAGAAAAACAAAATAAGATTATGAACGTTAGGTGAATCCAGGGCTGGACCACCTACCATACAGTCCCGTCACTAATGGCTCCCACACTGTTTATTCTTCTCTACCATCTTACCACATCCTCCTTCACACCACACCACACCACATCCTCCTCCCTTACTGCCTCCACCACACCACACCACACCACACCCTCCACCTTTCTCCCACCCTCAGCCACACGTACACTCCTCCCTTCCTCCACCATGGTAGTGGAGTCAGCGGAGGGTGGTGGTAGAAGTGGAGTGTGGAGCTGAGTAGAGGGGAAATGATGATAGTGAGTGTGGGAGGTGATGATGGTAATGGGAGTGTAGGCGTGGTGTACCAGGAGGAGGGAGGGAGGGAGGGAGAGAGGGAGAGTGAGAGAAGGAGGGAGGAACACAAGGAGAGCGGTAGCAGCGGCGGAGTGTGGAACTGTCGCCACTAATATATAGCCGGGACACAGACGACTGCCCACCGCCACCACCATCACCAGAACAATTCCAGGAACTGATCCAGGCAGCTGATAATGACCATCACATGACACCTCCTCCTCCACACACACACACACACACACACACACACACACACACACACACACACACACACACACACATACCGACAACCTTCATAGACGTGTTGTCATCTTCAGCACTGACACAGAAACACAAACACAAGAACACACAGAAAAACACAAGAACACACAGAAAAACACAAGAACACACAGGAACACACAGGGAAACACAGGCACACCCCTACACTAAACAGTTATCAAATCTGACCTCCATTATCTGAGCAGCTACTCTCCACGACACCTACACCAGCTCCACCCCGCCTTACGGTAGCAAACTCAATAACCTATAATTGTCTGAGTTTCTTCGGCGTCGCTGTACTGGTTCTCCGCTCTAGCCTGGAGTTACTTCACTATGTTACCTCGAAAGTGGACAAAGTTACAACAAGTTTCATCGACTAGTTTTCGATTGAATTAAATATACATATATCCAAGTATACATTAAATACACATATATCCATGTATCCACTAAATATACATATCCCCAAGTATACAGGCATATATACCTACTTGTGAAGCCTCTAGATAAAAGAATCACAAAACCTCTCCCTTGTGGCGCTGTTAATAGTAAAATATTTATTATAAAGATACAGTTGACGTAGGAAACGGTGAGTGTAAACAATGAGGGGACGGCCGGGAGGGACAATGGGTGACAGAAGAGGAAAGGGAGGAGTGTATGTTGGACAGAGGGGTGCAGTGGTGGGAGCGTCTGTACAGGGTAGACAGGAGGGTGTGTGACAGGAGATAGCTGTAAACAGTAGTGAGGGGAGGGAGAGTAAAGCACACATCTAACAGGTTATAGTGCAAAAGGGGGGGGGGAGGAGCTACCGGTGTTACACGTCATGTTGTAACAGTGAGGAAGGCATTGTGCTGACCCAGTGTTGCTTCAACTAGCGCGCGCGCGCACACACACACACACACACACACACTACCATATACCAGCCACCATAATCTGCTACCACAGGTCAGCTACGACAGGTCAGCTACCATAGGTTACTCTTCGTTTCACACAGGGAAGTCCCCGTCATTTTTAATTCACATTGTGTAATGTTAATTACTATCAATGTACTGTATTGTTAAGTTGAAGTAGGTTAAGTTAGGTTAGGCTAGATTAGATTGTCGTGTCGTATCAGGTTAGGTTAGGTGAGAGGCTCCCTAGTGTTTCGTTGAACTACGTTATTTTATGATCATACAAATTTCAATGACCCTGAATGTGTGTGTTGCAGACGGTACACCAACCACCGTAGTATCACAATATGGTAGTTGGCCCCATAGGGTCGTTACAGACTGGTTGCAGCACAAGGTGGCGACGACGTGACTGACATTGATCTCACTGCCTTCACTTCCCCCATTGTGAAGTTAAGCACCCATTTATAACTGAGTGGATGGGGAGTACCCCATCATCGAACTAACGTCCCGCAGGAAAGGGGATGAGCGCTGTACCGACTCTGCCGCCGCGCCCCTCACAACTAACCAATGCCTATTATGGATATCATATATTATCATTTCATTAATTCAATTCAGAAACAGTACAGGTAAAGAGTATCAAGTAATATCAGTACCCAAACACTCAAGATTATTGTACATTGTTACATTATCACACCAGGTAGTTCACTACAAACTCAGACATTTTCAAATGATCACAGTTAACACAGTACTCAGGCTGTACCTCAACACGTTACATCATCTTGTCAACACTGACAGCAAAGGCGCCTCGTACTTCCCCTCACTTAGTAATTGTACACCCACGCCAAAAATTCACAAAATGACGACGGACGTCACTCTGGAGAATTTATGCACAATAATGATATACTCGAAGTACATGAAGCGTGGCCATTGTTACCTGGATGTCTACCTGGGCAGATAATAAGTATGATCCCCAGTGAAAGTGTTGGGGATGGGCAACAGTGTGTGCAAGAGACGGGGTCATGACTTTTCGCTACGGTTAAATGTTTAGGATTTTCTGTTATATTTACGTCGCGGCTCTACGCTGTGGATACATGGAACACAGCTATAGTCCTCAAGACGGCCTATCGTATCTGTGGGTTACGGCGACTAAAGCTCCCCCTACCCCATGACTGACTTCGGTGGTCACCCCGAGATAGACAGCGCCATCTGCCTTCTCTGCCAGGACTCCACCGCCTCTACAGCACATAGAGCCTACGGATACGGTCAGCCAAAGATGCACCGACCCCACCCTGGGTCTCGTGCAGCAATTTTACCTGCCAATACTTGGTAAAGTAAGGCTGTTTGTAAAGGTGATTGTGATTGGTGGATCTGTTTTCGGCTGTATCACTGACAGGATAATTATTAAACAAACCAAAGGTAGAATTATTATAATAATAAGCTATTCATTGTTATTTAAGGTCATGAGAAGCTTCCAATTTTTCATATATTTACTTAAATAACGAAAAAAATTATATTAATGAATTGGCAACTCAATTACAACCACAGCTGCCACAAGATTCCCACATCAAATTTTTTTTCATTATTTAAACAAACATACGAACATTTGGAAACTTCTCATGACCATAAATAACAATGAATAAATTATTATAAATATGTTACCTTTGGATTGTTTAATAATTATCCTGACAGTCATACAGCCGAAAACAGATCCACCAATCACAATCACCTTTACAATCATCCTTCCTTTATCAAGTATTGGCAGGTAAAATTGCTGCACGAGACCCAGGGTGACTGTACATGTGTTAGGCGTTAGGTTAGGTTAGGTGATGGTGTACGCTTCTACGATGCCATATTACGCCAAGAACCTGGCCACGAGCACACGACAATATTAACTATAAACTGTCCCAGAGTAAGAGAGGGGAGGAGACGAGAGGAAAGTGGAGGTAGGGAAGAAGAGGGGAAAAAAAAGGGAAGATGGTTGAGAAGATGTATGAAGGAAGGAGGGAGGGCGAAGGTGTATGAGGGAGTGAGAAGGTGTATGAGGGAGGGCGAAGGTGTATGAGGGAGGGAGAAGGTGTATGAGAGAGGGAGAAGGTGTATGAGGGAGGGAGAAGGTGTATGAGGGAGGGAGAAGGCGTATGAGGGAGGAGGTGTATGAGGGAGGGAGAAGGTGTATGAGGGGAGGGAGAAGGTGTAAGGAGAGGAGGGAGAAGGTGTAGGGGAGGGAGAAGGTGTAAGGAGGGAGGAGAAGGTGTAAGGAGAGAGGGAGAAGGTGTAAGGAGGGGAGGAGGTGTGGGGGAGGGAGAAGGGGTAGGGAGGGAGGTGTGAGGGAGGGAGAAGGTGTAAGGAGGGAGGGAGAAGGTGTAAGGGAGGGGAAGAAGGTGTATGAGGAGGAGGTGTATGAGGGAGGGAGGTGTATGAAAGAGGGGAGGTGTAAGAGGGGAGGGAGAAGGTGTAAGGAGGGAGAGAAGGTGGGAGAGAGGGAGAAGGTGTAAAGGGGAGGGAGAAGGAGAGGAAGGTGATGAGGGGAGGGGAGGTAAGGAGAGGGAGAAGGTGTAAGGAGAGGAGGGAGAAGGTATGAGGGAGGAGAAGGTATGAGAGGGAGAAGGTGTAAGGAGAGAGGAGAAGGTGGAGGGAGAGAGAAGGTGTATGAGGGGAGGAGAAGGAGGGAGGGGAGAAGGTGTGATGAAAGAGGGGAGAAGGTGTAAGGAGGGCAGGAGGGTAAAGGAGGGAGGGGAGAAGGGTGTGGGAAAGAGGGAGAAGGGTATGGGAGGGAGGGAGAAGGTGTATGGGGGAGGGAGAAGGTGTAAGGGAGAGAGGGAGAAGGTGTAGGAGGGGAGGAGAAGGTGGTGAGGGAGGGGAGAAGGTATGAAAGAGGGGAGAAGGTGTAGGGAGAGGAAGGAGAAGGTGTAAGGGGAGGAGAAGGTGTATGAGAGAGGGAGGTGTAAGGAGGGAGGGGAGAAGGTGTAAGGAGGGGAGGAGAAGGTGTATGAGAGAGGGAGAAGGTAAGGAGGGAGAGAGAAGGTGTATGAGGAGGGGAGAAGGTGTGAAGGAGGGAGGGAGAAGGATGAAAGAGGGAGGTGAGGTGGAGGTGGGGTGAGGGAGGAGAAGGTATGAAAGAGGGAGAAGGTGGTATGGAGGGAGGGAGAAGGTATGGGGAGGAGAAGGTGTAAGGAGAGAGGAGAAGGTATAGGGAGGGAGAAGGTGTATGAGGAGGGAGAAGGTGTAAGGAAAGAGGAGAAGGTATGAGGGGAAGGAGAAGGTGTATGGGGGAGGGAGAAGGTAAGAAGAGGGAGGTAAGGAGGGAGGGAGGTAAGGAGGGATGGAGAAGGTATAGGAGGGGAGGGAGAAGGTGTAGAGAGGGAGGGAGAAGGTGTAAGGAGGGAGGGAGAAGGTGTATGAGGGAGGGAGAAGGTGATGGGGGAGGAGAAGGTGTAAGGAGAGAGGGAGGTAAGGAGGGAGGGAGAAGGTGTATGGGGGAGGGAGAAGGTGTATGAGAGAGGGAGGTGTATGAGGGAGGGAGGTGTAAGGGAGGATGGAGAAGGTGTAAGGAGGGAGGAGAAGGTATGAGGGAGGAGAAGGTATGAGGGAGGGAGAAGGTGTATGAGGGAGGGAGAAGGTAAGGATGGAGGGAGAAGGTGTATGGGGAGGGAGAAGGTGTATGGAGAGGGAGAAGGTAATGAGGGAGGGAGAAGGTGTATGAGGAGAGGGAGAAGGTATGGGGGGAGGGAGGTAAGGAGAGAGGAGAAGGTGTAAGGAGAGAGGGAGAAGGTGTAAGGAGGGAGGAGAAGGTGTATGAGAGAGGAGAAGGTGGGGGAGGGAGGGAGGGAGAAGGTGTAAGGAGAGAGGGAGAAGGTATTGGGGAGGTGAGGGGGGTGGAGAGAGGGGAGGTAAGGAGGGAGGGAGAAGGGGGTAAGGAGGGAGGAGAAGGTGTAAGGAGAGGGAGAAGGTGTATGAGGGAGGAGAAGAAAAAGGAGAGGGAGAAGGTAAGTGAAAGAGGGAGAAGGTGGAGGGAGGGAGGAGAAGGTGTATGAGGGAGGAGAAGGTGAAGGGGAGGGGAGGTGTATGGGGGAGGGGAGGTGTAAGGAAAGAGGAGGTGTATGAGGGAGGGAGAAGGTGTATGAAAGAGGAGAAGGTGTATGAGGAGGGAGAAGGTGTATGGGGGGAGGGAGAAGGTATGAGAGAGGGAGAAGGTGTATGGGGAGGGAGATGTAAGGAGAGGGAGGTGTAAGGGAGGGAGGAGAAGGTGGAAGGAGGGAGGAGAAGGTGTAAGGAGAGGGAGAAGGTGTAGGAGAGAGGTAGAAGGAAGGGTGAGGGAGGGAGAAGGTGTAAGGAGGGAGGATAAAGAGGGAGGAGGAGGTAAGAGAGAGGGAGAAGGTGTATGAGAGAGGGAGAAGGTGTATGAGGGAGGAGAAAGGTAGAAAAAGGAGGTGTATGAGGGAGGAAGGAGAGAGGAGAAGGTGTATGAGGGAGGGAGAAGGTGTATCAGGGGAAGAAGGTGTATGAGGGAGGGAGAAGGTGAAGGAGGGAGGGAGAAGGTGAAGAGAGGGAGAAGGTGTAAGAGAGAGGGAAGGGAGAGAGGAGAAGGTATGAGGGAGGGAGAAGGTGGCGAGGGAGGGAGAAGGTGTATGAGGGAGGGAGAAGGTGTAAGTGGGAGGGAGAAGGAATGAGGAGTAAAGGGGTTAGTGTTAGGTCGCAGGTGACCATTGGCTGCTGACGGAAGGTGGCCTCGGCCCCTTAGACTATGCACTACTACCACACCTGCCCCCACACCACACACCTGTCCCCACACACGACACCTGTCCCTACACGACACCTGTCCCCACACGACACCTGTCCCCTACACGACACTTCTGTCCCATAAACCACACTTGTCCCATACACTACATCTGTCCCCACACCACACTTGTCCCCACACACACCCGTCCCCTACACGACACTTCTGTCCCATAAACTACACTTGTCCCACACACCACACCTGCCCCCACACCACACCTGTCCCACACCACATCTGTCCCCTCCACACACCTGTCCCATAAACCACACCCTGTCCCATACACTACATCTGTCCCCACACCACACCCTGTCCCATAAACCACACCCTGTCCCATACACCACATCTGTCCCCACACCACACCTGCCCCCCACACTACACCTGTCCCCACACGACACTTGTCCCATAAACCACACTTGTCCCACACTACATCTGTCCCCTACACCACACTTGTCCCATACACTACATCTGTCCCCACACCACACCTGCCCCCACACCACACCTGCCCCCACACTACACCTGTCCCCCACACCACACCTGTCCCATACACACTACACTTGTCCCATACACTACATCTGTCCCCTACACCACACCTGCCCTCACACTACACCTGTCCCCTACACTACACCCTGTCCCATACACTACAACTTGTCCCATACACCACATCTGTCCCTCACACTACACTTGTCCCATACACTACATCTGTCCCTACACCACACCTGGCCCCACACACACCTGCCCCTATACTACATATGTCCCCCACACTCACACATGGCCCCCCACACTACACCTGTTCCACACTACACCTGCCCCCCCCACACTACACCTGTTCCTTACATCAACCCTGTCCCCTACACTACACCTGTTCCCCTATACAACACCTGTCCCCTATACAGGTGACAGGTGTATTACGAAGAAAAAAAACTAGGTAACAAAGAACCAGGTGTTGTAGTAGCGACGTAACAACGAAATCAGTAACAGATGTAGTTAACATGACGGTGTGTGGCGGGTGTAACAAGAGGCTAGTTAGTATGCACTGGGGATAATATTACAGCGTGCACCAGCTGACTGTACATAATATAAACTATTAGACAAAAAATCAATAGGAAACAAATATAAACTCCAGCCTAACACAGGTTTTATTAACTTACATCCTGAACTCGGTAATAATCAGTAACATGTATCTAAATTCTGTTGAGAAATATAAAGAAAGCAACACCGAATAAGCTCTTAAATACGACTTAAAAACTTCAATATAATGATAAGAAAAAACACGGCCAGCAGCGATAAGAGTAGAGCGCTTTCACTACGGATTAATTGTGTATAAATCTTTTTATTTTATCGCCAGTTTCATTTTTCCTCAAGGTTATTTTCTTATCCACAATAAAACTCACTCCAAGTGTTGCCTCAATGTATGAAGGTTTGGTAAGACTCAAGTGACAAATATGATGATTTGTGGAAAATTGTGACGTGATGACCAGAATAATATTGAATGGCTAATGGCTCCTCGTGTCTTATACTTTCCGATGACTTTCTTGGCAAAAATAAAAATAAAAAATCATTATGCAATTCGGCAGAAGTTAAAACTTTCTTTAAATGGGCGAACAGTGATGAGCCGAACTGTAGCAGCCTGATGACACGCCAGCCATGTGTTACACTAAGTCTCTCTCTCTCTCTCCACACACACACACACACACACACACACACACACACACACACACACACACACACACACACACACACACACACACACACACACACACACACATGTAAATTAAAAAAAAACATGCACCAATACTCAGACAGACACACACATACAAATAATAATTTTTTATTGCAGTTCAATATAATGTAACAGTCTGCAACATCACATTCATTTACAACAAGTGGACTTCATCACGACCGTCAACCAGGCACAACGAGGTTAAATGCCACAACAATTCGTGACCATGAAATAAGAATTCTTCAATACACGTATTTTCATGTATGTATCTCCAGGATGTGTCTTAACTAAAGTGGCCTTTAACTCTTAATCTATGTATTAACAATTCCTGGAGATTTACATAAGCTAATATTTCATTCAGAATTTACTATTAAAGTGTCTGAAGGCGCCTAGAGTACAACTAACCTTTGCTACAAAATTTTTTGATATGTGTTAGTGCACACGGTGTCATCCTGTGTATATTACCTTGATGAATCCATTTTTTTATGTTTGGGTATTTTGTTAGGAAGTGGCGCGTTACATTAAGGAATTTCTTTCAACAGTTACTTTACGTCAGAGTAAAGGATAGATATGTAACATTTGTGCAAGTAATTGTTGTATAATGTTACAAGGTCTAGTGCAGACATAATAATCCCGTTCTTGTACATCCCTGAGTAAGGCAACACTGGTGCCAGTAATTGTTGCTCCTCGGTGCTACAAGGCCCAGTGTGGGAAACACGGAGGTTACGTCAGTGAGTGAGACGGATCTGGTGTGATAACGGCCGCGTCCTGGCCCCGGGCACTGGCCTTATGGAGGACACTATTGTGCACCACTTCATCACCTGCTTCCTACAATTTGTCCACCGCCTCCATCAACAACACAACACACATGAATTAACATATACTTGTACTACGAAGGTGAACTCTTTCTTTCTGAAATATGGAAGACGTGGGTGAGGGTAAGGGTGACATTTATGGCACCACCAAGCTGTACTGAGGAGCCTTCACCCCCCCAAAAATTGAACAGGTGGAAGAGTTTGAGGGAGTTTCTTCGTCGTGATCACTGAATAAAGTATAATGTTGGGTGGAAGTATAAAGTATAAGCTGTACAAGTATTTATATTTGTGAAACACACTGTAGATGACTGTGACATCCGTGTTGGGTGACAGGTGGTAGCTGGGGTGGGTGGGTGGTGGGTGGGTGGGTGGGTAAGCTCACCTCCACCAGCTTCGCCCCTGGCTGCCTGCTCACATCCGCGTTTTTCATGTAGTTGGGTGGTTACGCTGGCACCTCTAACATGTTTTACCTCAGTTTTTGTATGTGGGTGAGCGTAGGTCAGGAGAGGAGGGTACCAGGCAGGACAACATCCGCCTTTTTGTGATGGTGAGGTGGTGTCGGCGGCCTCCACGCGCTCCCACCAGCCTGCCTCCCACCACACGTGTTTACAACCTCATACCTGCCATAATCACCTACTCATTTATACCTGTCATCACCCACCATCACGTAAACGAATACACTGCTACTGTTGTGGTTGACTGTCGTTATTCACACGTCTTCCCGGGCCAATATATGATGGGATAAAGTGGGTAGCAGAAGTAGCCGGGAGCAAGGCCAGGAGGAGGCCCCTGGTGGAAGCCCCAGTGTGCCGATAATGATATAAAGGTTAAAAGTTAGCAGTGGTGGTGAAGGACGGACGACGAGCTATGTTTATCATCTTCCACATTCTCCACTAGGTCGCCCGACCCAGCCTACCACTCTTAATGCTTTATATGTACCCAGGGCGCCACACCATTATAAAGCTGCCTGGTTGCATTATTCCTTGTATGACATGCAGGTATAATAGTTTGCAGGTACTTTTCTTTTCACATTAAAGTTAAGACAAGAGTTACTTCCGCCACGCCAATGTTATCATCTCCACTCGTGTTGATGCTTCTTAATAAACTGTCTGGCGGTTGAGTCCCAAAGCGGTTCTGATTCATTTGAACTTGAGTGTTCGTGTGGGTAACTCACTGTTCACACTATCATGATCAGACAATGATTCTGCCGGACAAAAACTATTGCCGTCATCATTATCATCACCATTACTATTATAATTTATTACTACTAATACGATAAACTGTATTATTATTATTAACAACAATAATATTGCTATTGATATATAGATAAGGAAACATTATATTTGATCAGAAAAATACAGACACAGAACAGACAATAAGAACAAGATTGACATGGCTGAGCTCTGTTAGTATCATCAGTTTATTATTATTATTATTATTATTATTGTGATTGTTTGTACCTCGTTAGTTAAAGTTAACGAATAATTGTCATACATTATTAATCTATTTAGTGTGTGTGTGTGTGTGTGTGTGTGTGTGTGTGTGTGTGTATACAATGTTTACCAGCTATAAAAATACACACATACAACACAATACAGTAGAGCTACACCTGTTAACATGACAGGTATACGAGCCATCATCAACGACATGAATTAAGACCATAAAACATGACACACACACATAACAGGTCGTCAGAGGAGGGCGGTGGTGGTGGCTGCCGGTTCACATAATGTTTAAACACCTGGATCAACTACAACAAAATGAAGGCTAATTTGAACCTGATTTCCATCTTGTTTTAACACGAGTCTTAACAGAGACAGGTGTAAAAAAA
This sequence comes from Homarus americanus, assembly GCF_018991925.1. Classification (NCBI taxonomy): domain Eukaryota; kingdom Metazoa; phylum Arthropoda; class Malacostraca; order Decapoda; family Nephropidae; genus Homarus; species Homarus americanus. Next base: position 151,922 of record NW_024735312.1, on the reverse strand, counting down.
TAACTGTGTGTTAGGTTCATTAATAAAGTGAGGTGAGGAGCTGAGGGTGTACAACAACAGGTGTACAACAACATCACAAGGTGCATAGCCACAGCACAGGTATAGCGTCAAACACACACACACACACACACACACACACACACACACGCGCGTGAAGAAAGATCAAGCAATATATAAAGACAAAATAGACACAGGTAGACATACAAGACATAATGATAGACAGACAAAGACCTACGACCTGACAGACAGACAGATAGGAAGACAGACGACACACACACAGGAGGCAGGATGTCAACAGGTAGCGCTGAGAGGGACATGGCTGATGTAAACAAACTTAACCGCGGGAATCCCGACGCTTTGTCTCACAGGTAGCAGCAGGTAACATCTTGACCCGGACCTGCACATCTACTACCATCTACCTACACCTCGCCCCGCCCCGCCACGCCCCGCCCTGCCCTGGTATACCCCTCCCCGCCCTGAACTTCCTTTCCCCACTCTGCCCCTCCCTGGCCCACCCTTTTCTGTCTTGGCCCAACCCTCCCCGCCCTGCCCATCCCTGTCCGCCCCGCCCCGCCCACCTCACCTCCGTTTGCACCCCGCCCGCCTTTCTACCACGCCTTGAATTTTGCACTCTCCCCCTCCTTTACGCCAGCACACACTCTCGCCCCCTACCCATGCCCCATTGTGCCCATGACCAGCACCATATCCCTCAACTTTTGCCCCGCCCAATGCCCCAACCTTGTCTCCACTAAGCCCGCCCTTATCTCTCAATATCTTACGGTGCCCTACACACATGCTGACACCCCTACACCCGTTCCCACCTCCTTTGACACCCCTACCACCCCGTTCCCACCCTCCTTTGACACCTACAACTTGTCCCTCTGGCCTGACACTTCTAACCCGTCCACCCTCAGCTGACACCCCTACAACCCATCACACCCTCAGCTGACACCCTACAACCCGTCCACACCCTCGCTGACGCCTACAGCCCGTCCACACCCTCAGCTGACACCCTACAACGTCACACCTCGCTGACACCCTGGCCCGTCCACCTCAGCTGACACCGTACACCCGTTCCCACCCTCAGCTGACACACCTTCACACCTCTACCATCTAGTATACACATCTCTTCTCCCCTCCAATCTACCCGTCTCCTCTACCTGTCTACTACACCCGTCTCTTTAATACTCCTTACCTATATCATCTGTCTACATAAACCCATCTATTTCATCTTTCTGTCCATTCTCCTTCCCCATTCCTCAACCGTCTAATCCCCCACCAATGTCTTCACAACACCCTGCAATTGACTGCCGGTGTATTGTACAACTTCAGGGGACTGGCAGCAACGGGCTCTTGATAACCATTACATACCACACAACCACTGTATATATATATATGCCAAGTTCCTTCTTTTAAGTCGAGCACCTATAATAATCTGACGTGAGTTCGATCAGGTAATTAAATCTCCTCGACTTGTTTCACTCATAAGTATTTCCTACGTTAAAATCCATCTAATTTTTGTTTTTTTTTCAAGTTCAATAGGATTTAGGAGGTGTATATGACCACTAACATGTACACGAGGTATATGTATTTTGTTTCGTGTTGGTGGCTATGTGAAGTACAAGCACAGTGGACGAATGCAAACACTCGTGGACTAAAACGTGGGTGAATTAAACGACGAAAGACGACAATGACGATATCAGTGGATAAATCGTCGTCCTACTCACAAACAGACGGACTTAAAAACAACAAGGCTACAGGGGGGAGAGGGGTGAGTAACATATACAATATACACTACACTGACATTATAAAAGACGAAAACAACTATGGCCTTTTAAACGCGTACCTTTAAAAGATTGATCCTTCACTAGCACACACACACACACACACACACACACACACACACACGTAGATTGCTTAAGAGGTAATATTCCTCGCCCTCCACCCCGAGACAGCTAACATGTCACTGAGTTAACGTGATGACAGACAGGGAGGACCACCAGGCTAATGGATCACCTGTGTGGGTCTCCATTAGTGCTTCACACCTCAGTCAGACAATGCTACGAGAGAGTACCCTCGGGGAGTGGGAGGTTACCTATTGAGGGTGGTGGTGGGAGAGGGTAGGGAGGGGATGTGTGGTGGGGAGGGTAGGCAGGATATGTCACGTGTGGTGGGCGTAGTGTAGGGAGAGGATGTGGGAAGGTGGTGATGGGGAGGTGGTGATGGGGAGGTGGTGATGGGAAGGTGGTGATGGGAAGGTGGTGATGGGGAAGGTGGTGATAAGGAGGTGGTGATAAGGAGGTGGTAGAAAATTAAGGTTCGAAAGAGGTGACGGGGAATGGTGTTGAAGTGGTGAAACAGATGGTGAGGCGAGTTCGTGTGGATCGGTGGTGGAGACAGCAGAAGATGGTGGTGATGGTGGTTGTTGTGGTAGTACAGGAAAGCAGTTAGTAGTGATGGATGAAGTACAGGGAGATAGTTAATAATTGGTGGTTGTGTGGCAGCGTAGATACTACAACAATCGTCGTAGATGTCTCGGTTCACCCCCCATCCGTCAGTAGTAGGCCCACACAATCTAGGAGTGGCCCTCGGTCCCCGCCCCGCCGCCACCCGCTTATTCACTCACCTAGTGGCCCCGCCCCCTATTACACCCCTATCATCACCAGCCTTATCTTGGTGCCCCTCACTCACCACCACCCAGGTCACACCACACTACCAACCTCTCCACTCCTATATTATTATATTTTATTTTATTTTACATTCATCGTGTTTAATTTGTTGTCCTTTTATGTTAAACTGTTTCAATTTATTGTTAGTTACAATTATATTTCAACATACTATTAATTTTGTTGATATTCTACTTCCGTTAATAATTCCCATTAATTTACACATGTATTTTTGTTGGCGTGGACGACACTATTCTTACACCACACCAACCCACGGCAGTCTTCATCTCACACAATGTTGACATCAAGCTTTATAACTTATACACAAATTGGTACCAACTGGGACGTGAACGCCGTAGTGATTTTGACACCAGAGCGAGAACAGTTGTCGGTGTCGTTAGAGGAGCCAAGCTATAAATAACAGTGTCGTAACGGTGGTCTTGGTGATCAGTGATACGAGACACAAAGACTCACTCGGATGATCACCAATGTGTCTGCCATCATCTAAGGTAAATATATCTTATACATTTGTTACAGGGGGCCAGTTCACCGCCTATGTATAACCACCAACTATGAGGTCCTTGATGAACGGCCTACAGGTGAACCGCATATCACAATCTACAAACTCATTACTATAGCATCTTTTTCCGTCTTCGTCCACCTATAGAGTACACAAAGTGCTAGAATGAGTAGTGTGGTAGTGCTGCTGTGTGTATCACCAGTACAATACTCAGGGAGCGTTACATGTACTACCAAACTTTCAACTAATTTCTACTTGTGTTGGTAATCAATAAATTCAACTCTATTTTGGACCATTTTCTCACGTTTGTTGATGAGATTTGTACGTAAAAGTGAAACCTCTTTATTGGTTGTAACTCAGAGTGCAGTAGCAAATTAAGCTATGGCAGCGTTAAAAAAGGGTAAGGTCATAATATACCTCAGAGGTAACGAGCGCCTTCCAACAACACGGCCGGCTAGGTGTGACGCAGATGAAACTCCCCAATTACAGTAATATGCAGCCTCGTTGATGGCCGCTCGTTTGGTAAGTTAAAGCTGTTACTAGTGTTACCACGACCAATCCTCTCACCAACACTTAACTACTACTAACAACATGACGTCACCATCAGCAGCACACTTAACCTTAATCACTGGAAACAACAGTACCCGAGTTAACCACCGATAACAGTAACAACACTAGTAACACCACCACCACCAGTAGCACCAGTAACAACAGCAACGTAACAAGTACAGCACCAGCAACATCACCACCAGTAACAGCAGCAGCTACGTCTAACATGACCGTCACATCACCACTAACACCTGACAGAATCTGGAACAGGACGCCGGTGTCAGATGATCAGGACAATATGAGGAAACAAGGCGTTATGCTGGTGAGGGAGGGAGGCGGGGTCAGCTGCCTGCAGGTGGCTACCACGTAGGAGGCCACACACAGTCATACACCAGCCTGTATATTATCACACACTCATACAACTGGGTGGTACCAACACTCATACACCTGAGTGGTACCAACACGAATACACCTGGGTGGTACCAACACTAATACACCTGGGTGGTACCAACACTAATACACCTGGGTGGTACCAACACAAATACAACTGGGTGATACCAGCACTAATACACCTGGGTGGTACCAACACTAATACACCTGGGTGGTACCAACACTAATACACCTGGGTGGTACCAACACAAATACAACTGGGTGATACCAGCACTAATACACCTGGGTGGTACCAACACTAATACACCTGGGTGGTACCAACACTAATACACCTGGTTGGTACCAACAGTAATTCACCTGGGTGGTATTAACACAAATACATCTAGGTGGTACAAACACTAATACACCTGGGTGGTACCAACACTAATACACCTGGTGGTACCAGCACTCAAACACCTGGTTGGTACCAACAGTAATACACCTGGGTGGTATAACATAAATACATCTGGTACCAACATATCTGGTGGTACCAACACTAATACACCTGGGTGGTACCAACACTAATACACCTGGGTGGTACCAGCACTACATACACCTGGGTGGTACCAACACTCACACACCTGGGTGGTGGTACCAACACTAATACACCCTGGGTGGTACCAACACTAATAATACACCTGGGTGGTACCAACACTAATACACCTGGTTGGTACCAAACAGTAATTCACCTGGGTGGTATTAACACAAATACATCTAGGTGGTACCAACACTAATACACCTGGGTGGTACCAACACTAATACACCTGGGGTACCAGCACTCAAACACCTGGTTGGTACCAACAGTAATACACCTGGGTGGTATTAACACAAATACATCTGGGTGGTACCAACACTAATACACACCTGGGTGGTACCAACACTAATACACCTGGGTGGTACCAGCACTCAAACACCTGGTTGGTACCAGCACTCAAATACCTGGTTGGTACCAACAGTAATACACCTGTGGTACCCACTCAAACACCTGGGTGGTACCAACAGTAATACACTGTACCAGTGGTACCAACAGTAATACACCTGTGGTACCAACAGTAATACACCTGGGTGATACCAGCACTAAACACCTGGTTGGTACCAACAGTAATACACCTGGGTGGTACCAGCACTCAAACACCTGGTTGGTACCAACAGTAATACACCTGGGTGGTAAAGCACTCAAACACCTGGGTGGTACCAATAGTATTACACCTGGGTGGTACCAACAGTAATACACCTGGTGGTACCAACAGTAATACACCTGGGTGGTGCAGCACTCAAACACCTGAGTGGTCCCAACACTAACCTGGTGGTACCAACAGTAATACACCTGGGTACAGCACTCAAACACCGAGTGGTCCCAACACCACACACCGGGTGGTACCAACACTAATACACCTGGGTGGTACCAACAGTAAATCACCTGGGTGGTACCAGCAGAAACAGCACTCAAACACCTGAGTGGTCCCAACACTAATACACCTGGGTGGTACCAACAGCAATACACCTGGGTGGTACCAACAGTAATACATGGTACCAACACTAATACACCTGGTTGGTACCAACACTAATACACCTGGGTGGTACCAACAGTAATACACCTGGGTGGTACCAACACTAATTCACCAGTACCAGCACTCAAACACCTGGGTGGTACCAACAGTAATAACACCTGGTGGTACCAGCACTCAAACACCTGGGTGGTACCAACAGTAATACACCTGGGTGGTACCAACAGTAATACACCTAATGGTACCAACAGTAATACACCTGGGTGGGTGGGTGGTACCAGCACTCAACACCTGGGTGGTACCAACAGTAATACACCTGGGTGGTACCAACAGTAATACACCTGGGTGGTACCAACAGTAATACATGGTGGTACCAACAGCAATACACCTGGGTGGTACCAGCATGTACACCTGGGTGGTACCAGCACTCAAACACCTGGTTGGTACCATACACCTGGGTGTAAACACCTGGGTGGTACCAGCACTAAACACCTGGTTGGTACCAACAGTAATACACCTGGTGGTACCAACCAAACACCTGGTGGATACAACAATTGGTACCAACTACACCTGGGTGGTACCAACACCTGGGTGGTACCAACAGTAAACACCTGGGGTGGTACCAACAGTAATACACCTGGGTGGTACCAACAGTAAACACCTGGTGGTACCAACAGTATGGTACCAGCACCTGGGTGGTACCAACATAATACACCTGGGTGGTACCCAGCAATACACCTGGGTGGTACCAACAGTACACCGTGGTGGTACCAACAGTACACACCTGGGTGGTACTAACAGTAATACACCGTGGTGGTACCAACAGTAATACACCTGGGTGGTACCAGCACTCAAACACCTGGGTGGTACCAACACTACTACACCTGGGTGGTACCAACAGCACACACCTGGGTGGTACCAACAGCAGTAATACCTGGGTGGTACCAACAGTAATACACCTGGGTGGGGTGGTACCAACAGTAATACACCTGGGTGGTACCAGCAACACCAACACTCAAACACCTGGGTGGTACCAACACCAACAGCACACACCTGGGTGGTACCAACAGTAACACACCCGTGGTACCAACAGCAATACACCTGGGTGGTACCAACAGTAATACACCTGGGTGGTACCAACACTAATACACCTGGGTGGTACCAACAGCAATACACCTGGGTGGTACCAACAGTAATACACCGTGGTGGTACCAACAGTAATACACCTGGGTGGTACCAGCACTAATACACCGTGGTGGTACCAACACTCAAACACCTGGGTGGTACCAACACTAATACACCTGGGTGGTACCAACAGCAATACACCTGGGTGGTACCAACAGTAATACACCTGGGTGGTACCAACACTAATACACCTGGGTGGTACCAACAGTAATACACCTGGATGGTACCAACACTAATACACTAGGCAGCATTACAAGAGTTGTCGAAATGTTTACAATACAAATAAACGAAGAGCAATGAAACAACATGGAGAGTGGGGAAGGCTGGGTGGGGCAAGCTGAGAACGAGATACGGAGGAAGGCGAGGAAGATATTAATAAGATGAAGAATATAAAATTAGAAGTAGGAGGGTGGTGGGGGGAGGAGGGGGAGCAGGATACGTGCAGGAGGTGAGGATGGGGATGTAGGTAAGGTAAGAAAGGCGACACAGACAGGTGGTGTCTGGTAGGGAGGGGGGAGGGTGAGGGTGCGAAACAAGAGAGTGGTCCTGTCACGGATGTGGGAAGGGACTCTGGTGTCCATTAAATCGTGTCACATTGTCCAGTCCCGCTCTTAGTGATATCATGCCCACACTTCCCACCATGCAACATCATGCACTTATCAGTAAACAAGATATCCTGCCGTCACTTCCCACCAAACACAACAATACCAGTAATAAAGAGAGCAGCCATTCCCTCCACAACATCTTCACTACCCTGTATGGTCATCAGGTAAAGTAACACCCACGAGCCTCGACACAACCACAGAATTATAACAAGACCCCGTGTGTATTACGACAAAGAGGAATATCCTAATACTCTCGGGTTTTTTCTCTCTTCTTAATAGTATATGACATTAACCCTTCTCATATTCCACCCAACCCCTCATGTGAAAGCCACACATCAGCATTCCACTCTCATACTACCTCGACTTTTCCCACAACGATACAACCACCTGCATCCTTACAACCAGACCTCATTACAACACACCACAAGTCTATCTAACCATCATTCCTCAGTCAGTTCAACTATCCCTCCATCTCTTTCACTATATACAACATTAACCTCACAGTATCACCAAAACGTCTTCTCCACCATAACTTAACTCAAGTTGGACAGCAGCCGCACATGATACTGGCAGCCACATAACTCAACAACAACACCGATGAACTACACTTGCTATTTAAGAGAAAAGCTTAATGTTCTGCGCAGGCACACACACACACACACACACACACACACACACACACACACACACACACACACACACACACACCCAACAACTAAGGAGAGGGGGATATGAACATGCGACAAGCAGTCAACCATCTTGTTTAAACACTAAAAAAAAAAAAAAATGGAGCAAACAGTGTGTTGAATGTTCAAGTCGGACTCAGGCAAGTTAGCCTTCGGGAAAACCAGGAGGATTTACCTGACGAGGAGCTACGTCCCGTACAGCACAGCACAGCACAGCACAGCACACCTGACACAAGGCCGAGGTTCTCAACACAACATCACCTGCCTACACCACTACAACACACCCTATAACTTCACCAACCAACAATTACGAGCTAAATTCTACCCGTACAAACACTCACCAGCATCAGCCAAAGACCACACGTCAACCTTAATATACGATAACCTCTCACCCCAACCTATGATCACCAGCCTACAGCCCAGACGTATAAACTATGGTAATCCACAAGAATAATCCTGTAACCCTAAATCGCCAGCCTCCATGCACACATATTACCGAGCCACACATGTGTCAGTTATGGAGGTCAACACTTGAGCATCATTGAACAACAGGATAAACAAAACCCGGAGTTTTTCCCCATTGCAAAGGATGAAAAAACACTTCCTTTAATGCGAGTCTCTGTTACGCCTTTGATAGTCTTACCACCGTCTTTGTTCGCATCTTAAGTGATTCAGTTACTAGGAATAGTCACATCCCAAGTTAATGAACAGGAAAAACCTCCCACATATGTATAAACCATTGTCAGTCAGGCGGGGAAAGGCGGAGATTGAACTAAAGCAACCAAGACCAATGAGACTTCCAAGATCCTGCTCTGGACTGTCATATAATACAACAGTAAACGCCGTCGACTTAGAATGAAGCTCTATCGTAGTTCCGTTCTCTTGTCTCCGGTTAGGAGAAAAAAGTTAGGAAGGTTTGAAAATCCGGGACCAGGTTATTAAACACACACCCAGACCAGAAACACGAGGCGTGACGCACTAGGTGGTGGACATGGTGCCGCAGCCTAGACGAATGACGTCAGGTGTATAATATATCAGTGTAAATGCTACATAGACGCAGCCAGCAGCGTCACACATGGCGGCACTACTCCCTTCATGTCACGCACGTATCATCACCATCACTGTAATCTTAAGGCTACTGGTATACAGCAACCATTACGATCCTCAACCCTAACAAACTGTTCTATGCAACACACGTGAAGCTAACTACAGCCTATACATCACGTGGCCTCCAAGATACCCAAATATTCATCCGTTAAAGTATGTCCTAAACTGGACACACTAGATTCTTTTTTCTGATCATCAGTTTGGGAGAGGAACCTTAACATACGAATCTTGGAAAATCCGAACCAAGTTAGCTTGGTATAACGGGTCAGTAACTTTGGCCTACAGGTACCGGTACCACACAGGAGCCCGTGGCTACACACCACACATGCCAACTCAGTCATATGTGCTTGATAACACTGAAAACTCGGGACCAATACTCAGAATGCTAGTGAAGGCAGAATGCAAGCGTGGCTTCCTTCACTATGAGATGGAGGTGAAGACTAGGCGCAAATGTCTGCTTGCACTGGCGCAGTCTTTACAGTGTAGCCTAAGACCATAATATAATTGTTTCGTACAAGTCAAAACAAAATATCAAAACATACATTAAAGACATCGCGCCCAACTTTCTTGGCCCTGAACACACACGTTGAATTCATACATTATTCAGACATGTAGTAAAAACCTGAAGTAAAGGACAAACACTCTCCACCCGACACATCCTCTTCCTCACGTCCTCCGTCAACGCTCGACATTATCACCAGTTTTTCCCTAAGTCATCACCCTAATGGTGTATAACCATGTATCGAGCAGATCCAAAACAAGACACGGTGCAGTTCATCTCTCCCACACGTTAATGTGTGTTGCTTCTTATAATAAATACACCCCTGTACTTGGTGCTCAAATGAACAATCCTTATGAAAAATTTCATCATTCCCTAATTGGTATCTGGAAAATATGGATACCAAAATCACAGTTCTTACGCCATTTTTCACTAACTGGAGATAGGACAAGTATCGAGAATCGTGTTACAGGAGAGGCAGTTTGATCAAGCTTCAGTGACTCAGTTGTTATGATAAAAAATTAACCTGTGAACCTTTGACAATTCGGGCGCTTAGTATTATTATTCTTCGCACACGTGGCGCTCTTTGTCTGACGTCATGATGTCATTACTGTGCTTCAATAACTATAAGGTATAAACAAGATTAGTAATTACACCGAATCATCTCTATATCATTAACCCACAATAAGTCAGGAATATGAAGACTTCTGCCACTTAGTTCGTTCAATTACATAACATGACATCTTGAGCGTGACGCCACTGACCCAGGTGATATAAATAATAACCACCATTTCCTAAATTAATGTCGTCATATGAAGGTAATTATCTGCCTAGTGTTAAAACGAGTAATATTTGTTAGATTACTATAATTATAAACTCGAAGTAAATAATGTTAATGATGTTATTTTTACGTCATAAGAACAAACGCCTTTAATCTTCACACACATGTAATACAATATTCAGTTATCTTGGTCGTTTAATAAAAACTTGATTGACTAAAGTTATCCTTGGTGACGCTAACACCCGGGATCACAGCAGTATACTCCCTACCATCCTCACACCACCTACCATAACCACACTCTCTACCCTCCCCACACCACCCAACCATCCCCACACTACCCAACCATCCCCACACTACCCAACCATCCCCACACCACCCAACCACACTCTCTACCCTCCCCACACCACCCAACCATCCCCACACTACCCAACCATCCCCACACTACCCAACCATCCCCACACCACCACACCCCCACCACCAATCCTCACACCACCCAACCATCCTCACACTACCCAACCATCCCCACACTACCCAACCATCCCCACACTACCCAACCATCCCCACACTACCCAACCATCCCCACACTACCCAACCATCCTCACACTACCCAACCATCCCCACACTACCCAACCATCCCCACACTACCCAACCATCCCCACACTACCCAACCATCCTCACACTACCCAACCATCACCATAACTGGTCAGCCTCAGTCCAAACAAAACAGAACAGGTTAAAAAGGTTATGATCTTCATCAGATTTAAATTGCCTGATAATTTGCTTTAATAATTATATACTTTACATCAACTGCTTCAAACAAAGTGACAAGGTGGGAATATTCTGCTGGTATCTGCTCGTCTGAGTCCTCTTATGAATATTTGGTTAGTTTTTTTCACCACCCTAACGCTAACCTAACCTAACCAAACTCTAACCTAACACTGACCTACCCTAACCCAACTTATTTCACTCACCCTATTTATCTATAGGTGAAATAAGCTGGGGTGGTGATTCTTCAGGTGATTTGGAACATTTAAATAACATGTACACAAATAGCCAATTCTTACACAACTGTGATCCTTCATAAACTAACCCGATGCATAACATTAGAGTTGTTTTAACATTCTCACAGCTACAGTCATTGCCTATAGTCTTCCACACATTAATGACAATAATTACAGGTGTGTGGTAACCTATAAAATACACACACACACACACACACACACACACACACACACACACACACACACACACACACACACACACACACACACACACACACACCAGTCAATATATTATTTTTTCTCATTTCGTATCTGTATTTTTTCGCCCCTACAAAAAAGCTTCAATATCAATACAAGTAAACTCCAAAAATCCCTCACCAGTAATCTTAAGGAACTAAATCCCTCCAGTACAAATCCCACCAAGTGAACTTTTTTTTTTCAAAATTTACGTCAATTACTAAGATGTTGCGGTGACAATACACATATACTCAACCCGAACACCAACCCCCTGGGGGAAAAAAAATCCACAACGCCACTTATGGATAAAGAAGCAGTTTGGAGATTCGTTCATGCAGTTTAGACTCCCAGGTGAGGGCGAGTGACATTTACTCATACCTGTAATTACAATGTATGATCCAGTAGTATACCTGTACAGATCGTGGAAAATAAACCTGTTTCTTTCGTCATAATAAAAACCTTACCAAGAGCTTCATCCTTTGACATCATCGAGACAATGGAAAAATAAAGTGTGCGTGTGTGTGTGTATGATGCAGTAGCCGGCAGCTGAACCCACAACACGAGGCGACTGTACCATCAGGTGACAATGGCAACACACAAGAGGAAGTGACTGAATATTGTCAACCGGGCCAAAGCGACGACTAATAGTACCCGAGACACAATCACGGCAGAGTAATGTGAGAGAGAGGCGGCGCCGTTCACCTCCCCTTCTCCCCCATTACAATCAATCCTCAACTCTCATCCTCCTCCTCTACTGCTTCTTCTTCTTCTTCTCCTTCTTCTCCCTTACTTCTCCCACGTCTCTGCAGCCCCTCACGCCTTCCTTCTACTTACTTCTTTCTTCCTTCCTTCCTTCCTTCCCCTACCCCTCAATTCTCGCTCACTCTCTTTCGCCTCCTTGATCACTGCACTATTTATACTAGGAAGTGTTATCTTGTCCTCTCTCTCTCTCTCTCTCTCTCTCTCTCTCTCTCTCTCTCTCTCTCTCTCTCTCTCTAAAAAATCCCATTAAATACTAACACTAAAAACACAAACGGCAAGAGAGAGAAAGTCAGATCCAAACCCCTGATGTAACCAGATGCAACACCTGCACTCCTATCACCCTGTATATAAATTAACTGAACACCAAACAATATTAAACACAGAAAAAAAATTGTCTATAACTACAAGCTGTGGAACGATCAAGTTTCCTGTGTTCCTCCTCAAAGAAAAAAAATATATATATAATAAAAAATAGGACAAATCTTATCAACGTGCAGCACAAGAAGAGGCAGCTGCAACAACGCTATCCGGTTGAGAATCTTTCAAGGAATATCTAGCCACCGCGAAAAACAAAATGGATAAATCGTTTTTGTTCTAGGAGGAAAAGGTGTGTGTGTGTGTGTGTGTGTGTGTGTGTAAAGTAGAATATGATCAATGAGGTAGATGGCTGCCTAGGTGAAGTAGATGATGTTAAGGGTAATGTTGTAGATAGTTCTTTGTGTAGTTTCGCAATGTAGATGGTTATTTAATTAAGTTGTCTTATGACGTAGATGACCCTCTGAGTAGATATAGAAGACCACACTACATCGTTGGCCCTCCACCCAAGCAACAGCCAGGAAGTTGGGAACGCTACTTATTGTCACCTTACCTTGATACATCACCGTGCACACCTTTATCAATCAGTCGCTAGAGCAGTGGTTACTCTTCTACTGGTACACTACAGCTACAGTCTCAAGAATATTATATATTCACTAATGAGGGAGATAGTTAACATACTATAGCCCTGACTACTGCTAGATGACTCGTGTTATCTTTCTTATTATGTCTAGTTAAGGGAGAACAATTAGCGGGTCCAGTTTATATTGAGCAATTGATTCTTATGGTTTGGTCCACCAGGCGGGCAGCTGAATGGAATAATACTCCAGGGGTTTGAGGTCTTGACTCAGCTTATTGTCTTCTCGCCTACATGACGAGATGACTTTTACGGTCCTCTGGTCTGACAAAACTGGTCATCTGCTGTAGTTTTATGATGGAGTCGAATATTGGTCCAGGACAATATTGATTATAATGGTTATGGTTATCGTCTACAAGAATATAACGAGGAACTACCCGGATATCGGCTCATGTTTTGTTGTCGAGTGTTAGAATTGTTGCCACTGTCGCAGTAACTAGTTGCGACACACCTAATTACTCGGCAGCCAATCCGCGGATTAGTTGCACTGCCGCAGCTGCGCCAACACCTATAATTATAGCAAACAAGCCGCCACGGGCCTGAAGGGGCAGCAGTGACAAGATGAACTGGTTGTTATCAGTCACACACCACACATATGGTACAAGTCAGCTGCCCTACTTCTTCATTGTCTCAGGCTCACTTATTACCTCACTTCACACCAATAAACCACTTCAACGATGCTTTCACCTTACCAACACACCTTTCGCCTCAAGTGAATAATGATGCTACATTCCTTAACAATAAACAAGACGGGGAGTTATTTCGACTGATTAAGTTAATTAAACGTGAAAGGTTAACATTTCATAACGAAGACCGTGACGTCGGGGCGTGTTCTTGCGGCTGGCCGCTGAAAAAAAACAAATATTCGTAATACAAATGTTGATAATGAGGCAATACGTATAGTTTATTACCTCTTTATATTCCAGGTGAAGGATCACATTAATAACCCGATCATGTTAATGATATAAAGACTCCCGCCAACGATGAGTAGGAGCAGCGGCCTCGTCCACCTGGCCTCACCTTCACCGTCTTGTGTTAATAAATCTGCCTCATGTAAAGTGTTCACTGCAGACAATCATGATGGCAATCTGTATTACATAAATAACAGCAGACTGCTGCTGGCTAACACAGTGATGACGGCATCTTTTACACCTGGCAACAACTTAAACAAAAACCACTGACGACAACAACCTGAGCGGAAGATTAGACAGCAATATAAAAAATAAACGCTAATGGCAATTAAGAGTGTCGATGGTAACTTAATATTCACACCAACTTACATTACACTTGTTATGTATAGCATGGAGTCGCTCAGTCTAGCGCCTGACACAACTCCCGAAAAACTCTCCTAATTAACGGCTGCTCCACAAAACACCAAGAAATTGCTCAGTGATTCGATAATTTTTTTTGTTCCAATATCCATTAAATTATAAATTATTCAGACAATGAGGGGCAGAATGACGGCTTTCAGGGTTGTTAAGCCCGAGGGAAGAAAACACAAGCCGGCCACACCCTCCTTACACAACCTACTTTCTCCCGCCACATTTTTGAATGATGCTCGACTTCCAAAATTAATGTCGTCTCATTCTCGGGCTGGGATTGGTGGGCCTTTAGCTTAGATTACGAAGGCGAACACTGCCATTAGACCAAGCACGTTAACTTTTCCACGCAGAGCATCCAAATATATATATATCATTAAACATAAAATCAGTTTAGATTAGACACTTCAGTTTAGAATCACAGACGCACTTCAAAATTTTGTAAACACATAATAAGTCTGAATTGGTCTTAAAGAGTGATTGTTAAAAAACCCACTGTCAGTTAATATCATCATCATTTTAATGCTTTAAAAAGAAAAACTGATGCGAAACAATTATTATTTTTATTGTGCCTCGAACAATAACAATATACAGTAAAGTTTGACATCTTTCATAGGCGTTATTCACCAAGCATCATGATGAGTCCCGTCCATACAGTTATTACTACATTAATCTCGTATTGTGTTGTTTTATGGTCACCGTCACGGCCTTGTTACTTCCTACAATTCCCAGTCTTGTTACTAACCTAACCTTGCTACTGTCCCTAGTCACGTACCTAACCTTGCTACTGTCCCTAGTCACGTACCTAATCTTGCTACTGTCCCAAGTCACTTACCTAACCTTGCTACTGTCCCAAGTCACTTACCTAACCTTGCTACTGTCCCAAGTCACTTACCTAACCTTCCTACTGTCCCAAGTCACTTACCTAACCTTGCTACTGTCCCAAGTCACTTACCTAATCTTGCTACTGTCCCAAGTCACTTACCTAACCTTGCTATTGTCCCAATAATCTCTTACCTAACCTTGCTGCTATCCCTAGTCACTAACCTAACCTTACTACTGTACCAGTCTCACCACCGCCACAGATTCTCCAACTCTCACTACAGAACACATCAACCAGTCCCCCGCCACCCCTCGCCCCCTTCAGTATATCAGTTCCTGTGGTGCAGCCTGTTTGACCCCCCTCCCCCCTCACAACACTGAACATCCTGCTGCGTGTACCTCTGCTTACGGCGATGAAGGATTCCCCCACTTCCCTGGTAACAGTAGCAGCAACCTCATGAACCTTTACCGAGGTTACACCCAGCACTCAACTCCACCTGCCCTCAGTAGCGTGGGCTGCCGTTCTTCCCTACTATCTCGGGTGTCTTGGACAGGAAGCTTCATTGTCTCATTGTGGTAGATCAAGGCTGTTGTTAGACTGTACTATGGTAGGTCAAAACTGTTGTTAGACTGTACAATGGTAGGTCAAGGCTGCTGTTAGAGTGTACTATAGCAGGTCGAAGCTGCTGTTAGACTATGGCAGGTCGAAGCTGCTGTTAGACTATGGTAGGTCAAGGCTGCTGTTAGACTGAACTATAGCAGGTCAAGGCTACTGTTAGACTGTACTATGGTAGGTCAAGGCTACTGTTAGACTGTACTATGGTAGGTCAAGGCTGCTGTTAGACTGTACTATAACAGGTCGAAGCTGCTCTCATTATACTAAATTTTAAAAACTTTCACCTCAAACCTTCAACACGATTCCCCGGCAACACTTCATGTATACAACCCAGGACGGAGAGAAAATCGGAATGTACTTAACTAAAGCACTTGAATTAAAACATCAACATTCATCAATACAGATTTAAAAAAAAAACATAATCCAAACATTAATCACACGCTAAATCCTTGTTTTTTTTTTTCCATACGGCAAACACCAAAGCAGATTAAACCATATCTATAAAACAAACAAGAACACCGTGTCCATACTTTTGTTGAGGTTATTGTTCATTTTGTGTGTGTGTATTTTCTTAGCAATATAAACTGTTACAATATCACTATCATACGAAATACCAGGAGCTACATAGAACAACCTGCCCAGTTAATACATGGAGCCCCAAAAAATGTATACTTTGAAACATACGAATAAAGTAGACACGATATAACCAGACTATCCAATTACTGTAAACAAAATACATAACACCAGTGAGGCCTTACCCACGAAGGCCCTCATGACACATAACATGGTGGTGGTCAGAGAGACGAGGTGAGAAGAGTGTATAGTCACCACTCGGTAACTGATTGACATTATCTTAGTACTTGCGGATATTTTAATGAATCAAAAGATATAATTATATTCTATGCTCTCTTAGTTACTTGAGGGCAAAGGTAAACACGCATACAGGTATAAGGTCTAAATCTTCGTCTGGATTCATACCAGATATATTCGTTCTATTTCAAAAGTAAAATAAGTCTACCGTCTGTTTTGTATTATTCAGGTATGACACAGGCTTAATGACTCACTGTACCAACCAAGGGAAGGAGGAGCTGCTGTTATTACGTGTTTCCGAAAGACAGCGGCAAAACACCCCGAAAACCCAAAGCAAACACCTGTTCTACAATTCTGGGACACCCTGTACTTAATCGCCTTCAAAGTAAAAACTATATACAAATAAACATACGAGTCATTATTTGTTTTCTCATCATAAAAATATATATATAAAAGTAACAAATCATTCCATAACAACTTTTTGTTATTTCTTACTTGTCAACAACAACAAAATCCAAATTATTTTACACTACTGCCATCAATGATCTTCTGCTCTAGGTTAAAACGTGATGGCGGTGGTGAAGGCAGTAGGGGTGATGGCGGTGGTGAAGGCAGGAAGAGTGATGGTGGTAGTGAAGGCAGTAGGGGTGATGGTGGTAGTGAAGGCAGTAAGGGTGATGGAGGTAGTGAAGGCAGTAGGGGTGATGGTGGTGGTGAAGGCAGTAAGGGTGATGGTGGTGGTGAAGGCAGTAGGGGTGATGGTGGTGGTGAAGGCAGTAGTGATGGTGGTAGTGAAGGCAGTAGGGGTGATGGTGGTGGTGAAGGCAGTAAGGGTGATGGTGGTGGTGAAGGCAGTAGGGGTGATGGTGGTGGTGAAGGCAGTAGGGGTGATGGAGGTGGAAGGCAGTAGGGGTGAGTTGATGGTGTTAGTGAGAGGCCAGTGGAGAGTTAGTAGTGAAGGCGGTAGGGGTGGTGGTGAGTGAGGCTGATGGGGTGATGTGGAGGCCAGTGGGGTGATGGTGGTAGTGAAGGCAGTAGGGGTGATGGTGGTGAGTGAAGGCAATGGGGTGATGGTGGTAGTGAGAGCAGTTGGGGGTGTGGTGGTGGTGGAGGGCAGTGGGAGTTGATGTGGTGGTGGTGGGGAGAACTGATGGGAGATGGTTGGTGGTGGGGGCAGTGGGGAGTTGATGGAATTGAAGATAGGGGTGATGGTGGTGGTGGTGAAGACGTGCAGGGGTGGTGGTGATGAAGGCCAGTGGGATGTGGTGGTAGTGAAGGCCAGTGGGGAATTGATGGTGGTGGGTGAAGACAGTGGGGAGATTGATGGTGGTGGTGGGGCAGTGGGGGTTGAGTGGTGGTGTGGTGGAGGCAGTGGGGAGTTGATGGTGGTAGTGGAGGGCAATGGGGAGTTGATGGTGGTGAGTGGAGGGCAGTAGGGGATTGATGGTGGTGGTGAGAGGTAATGGGGGTGATGGTGGTAGAAGGCAGTAGGGGTGGTGGTGAAGGCAGTGGGAGATTGGTGGTAGTGGAGGCAGTGGGGTGATGGTGGTAGTGAAGGCCAGTGAGTGGTGGTGAGTGAGGCAGTGGGGATGGTGGTAGTGAAGGCAGTAGGGAGTAGTGAAGGCAGTAGGGGTGATGGTGGTGAGTGGAGGCAATGGGGAATTGATGTGGTGGTGGTGAAGGCAGTAGGTGGTGAGTGAAGGCAGTAGGGTGGTGGTGGTGAAGGCAGTACAGGGGTGATGGTGGTAGTGAAGGCAGTAGGGGTGATGGTGGTAGTGAAGGCAGTAGGGGTGGTAGTGAAGGCAGTAGGGGTGGTAGTGAAGGCAGTAGGGGTGATGGTGGTAGTGAAGGCAGTAGGGGGTGGTAGTGAAGGCAGTAGGGGTACACCTTGAACACACCAGCAGCGGTCACCTGGGGTCGTTCATCCCAAAATGTTGTTGCTGGTGATGCAGTTTAGTCCAGTTCCACACTACTCCCCCTTGGCCACCTCACTACCACTACATTATCCCCTTACAACCACTCAATCACCACAAGTCTCCCCTTAACACTTCACTACCACTACAGTATCCCCTTACAACCACTCAATCACCGCAAGTCTCCCCTTAACACCTCACTACCACTACATTATCCCCTTACAACCACTCAATCACCACAAGTCTCCCCTTAACACTTCACTACCACTACAGTATCCCCTTACAACCACTCAATCACCGCAAGTCTCCCCTTAACACCTCACTACCACTACACTATCCCCGAACAACTACCCAACCACCATGTCACCTCAATACCACTGCACTACCCCCTAACAACCACCACAAGTCTCCCCTTAACACCTTACTACCACTAAACTATCCCCTAAATCACCACCACCACAACATCCACTGGTTGGTTTCATTAGTGTCACATCCACCACCACCACCACAAAATGTTGAATTCAGTAACAGATCCACTTGACTTCACCACTATCAAGAGCAACACCTTCCCTAACTGCCATCACCTACGACAGGGGCACACCAAGTGGGGTGACAGGGGCACACCAAGTGGGTTGACTCAGGCTACGGCGGCAACATTTTAACGCAACAACAAAGCACACAGGAGCCGCCCCGCAACAACTCCGCCGACCTCCCACACGAATACTGTAGGTTCTCACATAATGTATCCTCAAAGTGCCAGTTGTCTGTTCAAGGACCAAATTTCTAGCACAATTGTAGTTAATTCACAATTGAATGTGTGTGAGTGTGTATGTGTGGCACATCCGGCCTGGGAAAAGCTGTCTTTGTCACCGGCAGGACTTAAGTCATGGCACACGGGGACCTCACACTCCACGCCACCACCATATATTTTCATATCCTCCTCCACAGATTCCAAAAGCTAATATAAATTCACAATATCGTCCACTTCTACTCATAAAACAAGAAATAATGGCCAGGTGGCAGGGAGCTGGCTCAAGTCGAAGGCCTCACGCCCGCAATGATTAATCAAGATTTGCATCTTAATTTAACTCTAATCAACCAGTCAGTACTAATTAAACGGGCGGCAAATTCACAAACTACCGGCAAATTTGTACACTACAAAATACACCACCAAGTACAGGCAAGTGTTAATGAAGCTGACTAGTGATCACTGGAGTCAGATGTGTCACGTCATTGTCCAGCCTTAACTGCACCATGAAACGCGATTTACGCTATTACGCCTCAGGCCACTCACATCAAGCTACCATTATCAAGCATTTTTTCTCTCCCGTGCGAGGGACAACAGTGCCTACCTGATGTAGTCTTCGGCAGCGAGGACAAGTGCAGGTGGAGGTTGTAGCCGCGGCTGCCACGTAGTGGTGGTGCGGTAAACAATGCTGTTGCTGTTGATGATTGTGAGCGTGGGCGGCGCGGGGGTCCATTATCCCGGATGTTTGATGTATCGGTGGGTGATGATGGTGTCGCAGCAGTGACGCCGGGTGACGCAGGCGACGGCACCGTCCACAGGAAGAGAAGCAGCGAGCAGGACAGCGAGTGGCCGCGTCTGCCGAGCCGCCCTCACGGATCTCCCCCCATAATGTATGCATGATCACACCAACAATAAAAACACGACACTTTAATTAATCATAAAACTTAGGGAATGCATGTTGAGTGTGTCTCCAGGGTACGACCATAAGCCGGGAAGGCGGCCGGACCCAATTCTTGTGTGGGAGTGTTCAAGTGGCCGGTGTTGTCCGGTGTAGGTATAGGCGTGGGCGACGGGGATATGGCTCCGTTGCCAGCTTCCTCGAGACCCCCCACGCCCCGCCCAAGTCTCCTTCTGCGGGGGCGCGACGCAGGTGACCGCAGGGGTAGCCGCCAGTGTCGGGGCACCAGCTACTTGGCGCTCTCCCTCCTCCTAATGCACTGGTGCTCTGTGGAACCCGGACCTCGGGATTCCCGAAGTGTTTAGCGACCGCCACCAGGATGTGCACACCAACAAAACAAAGCAGGCAAAACGCGCATCTTGTCAGGTGGTGTCTAGGTGGGGTAGTAGGACACCTCAGCCTACCAGGCCAAATAGCCACCATTGGCAAGGGGGCACATAAGACTCCATTTTGAGTAGTTGCAGTTGGGCGAGCAAGGGTGCAGTGGGCGGGACTCACCACGCCCACTACTATCGCTACGTCATAAGGACACCACATGTCAATAGCGGAGCACACAGTCTGCAGCCCGCCCTCTCTCACCACTTAGTCGCCGCTGCCACTGTGTATCCTGCCGCCGTCGCCTCCCATGCTTGATCCAGTCTCTGGAACCACCAAGACCCATAATGAAGCGAGTCGCGTACCCTGCCTCATGAGAGACTTGCCACGAACGCGACACTACCATAATACCCATGATGGAGTGAGTAGCGTCCTCTCCCTCATGAGGAACTTAACACGCACGCGACGTACCAGGATACCCATGGTGGAGTGAGTAGCGTCCTCTCCCTCATGAGGAACTTAACACGCACGCGACACAACCAGAATACACATTCACTGACCCAAATAACTAGTGGCGGTATTTAGCCTCCCATACATGCCAACAATTCTTCAAGAGATTCACTTTTTGTGAGGGACATAATTGAGGTCGGTGATCGCTGCCCGCTTCACCCGGCCCTCCCAACTCTACCTCACATCTTACACCTACTGATTTAATGATGCAATAGAGAACATGCTAATACTCACATTAACAACCCGGGCACAACACACGTGTCAGGGTGTTAAATTATACGTAACAATTCGTACAGAGTGAACGGGAGTAAGGGGGTGACTGACGAACCACAAATATGATATGCCACACAATCAGTCAAACCTTATCTAATCTATACCTGACAACTCGTAAGGCACCTGGTTACAAAAACAAAAAATAAACGATAATAAAAACAATAATAATAACAACAACAACAATGATAATAAATCAAATCTATTTTAATTCGTGTAAAAGTAAAAGGTTGGTGAGGTGTTACTATGTGTACAGTAGGTCATGTTGGGAATGAATGGAAGGTGCGGGAGGAACACGGTGCGTCATGGTGGGTCTTCCAACATCACACAGTGGGGGGTCGCTCTCACCCCTCCTGTTAGTAGCTGCAACAAGTTCTCTACTACACCTTAACGTCGGTCAAACTATCCAATTATAGCAATCAATGTAACACTAACCAGTACTGATCAATTTGTTACACTACCTAATAACGAATTACAGTTTTATACAGTTGAACGGCTGTCATGTTTTGTATTGTAACATTTCATTCAGCCACTACAAGAACAACTTTACCACACTACAAAATACGGCAATATTTCAGAATACAGTTAGTTTTACTTCAGAAGGTGATCACTAGTACCATTCTTCACTCGATAATTTTCAACAGCAGCTCTTAATCTACCTATTAAGCATAGTAACATGATTGAAATCCCCAACTTCTACCCATCTTAAACTTTAAACTCGTTATGGTTTACAAATTGTTTAATACAACTAATGTCAAATAACTTATGGACTCATATTTTTTTTTAAGAAACCAAATTAAAAAATAAAATCTCTAAATAATTTTGTCAAGTCTTATTTAGGGTAATATTTAACAGGCATCATTCTAACGTGTATTTAATTTCACAAGTTTAATATTTTACACATTCAATTTGGGGTTAAACCTCACACTGGTTTAATAATATCAGTTCTCAAAGTGGTCAATGTATACGTGTTATTGTAACAGCGTGTAAATTTTACTTTGTTAGAGTCAGGTCTTACAAGTATCAGATTTTACAGGAATCAGGTTTTCCAAGTATTAGGTTTTACAAATGGCAGATCTTACAGCTGTCAATATTTACATGTGATAAAACTTACCCGTCTAGTGCAGGCAATTATCTTACTCCATCAGTGTTCCCAGACTTCTCTAAGCAAAACATCTGACACTACACTATACAAGAGGTCAATTTCATGTTTAATTGAATGTAAAATTTGACTACAACTTTCTAACTTCATGAGTCCATTTTTCTCTTTCTTTTGCAGGTGGTGAGACACGCAATATATTTAAGAATCACTCAAGTAAGACGATGAAAGCGGAAGACAAAATAATGTAAAGTGGACGGTGATTGGTTATCGTTTCACCTCTTGGCTACAACTGTGTGAGAGAGAGAGAGAGAGAGAGAGAGAGAGAGAGAGAGAGAGAGAGAGAGAGAGAGACTGTAGTACTAACCTCAACCTACTCAATACAAAAACCTGTTTACATTATTGAACTGATCAGCGTGAAGAGACTTGGTAGAGAGCTTTACTAATACCTCCTCCTCCCCCCCCCAAATAAAAAATTAATTATGCACTTTTTTCTCGGATCACAGAGTTAAAATTCACCAAATACTAAATATTAATTAGCCTAAGAACCTTCTGCTATGACAATATACAGGTCTCGTTCGGTACAGGTTTCTCTATACATGTCTCTCTTAGTACAGGTCTCTCTCAGTACAGGTCTCTCTATACAGGTCTCTCTCAGTACAGGTCCCTCTATACCGGTCTCTCAGTACAGATCTCTCTATACATGTCTCTCTTAGTACAGGTCTCTCTCTATACAGGTCTCTCTCAGTACAGGTCCCTCTATACAGGTCTCTCTCAGCTCTGGAGTCTCTCTCTATACAGGGTCCCTCTCGGTACAGGTCTCTCTACAGGTCCCTCTATACCGGTCTCTCGGTACAGATCTCTCTATACAGGTCTCTCTTAGTACAGTCTCTCTATCTGGGTCTCTCTCCTATACAGGTCTCTCTCTATACAGGTCTCTCTCAGTACAGGTCTCTCTATACAGATTCCTCTACCACGGTCTCTGGGTCTCTCAGTACAGGTCTCTCTCAGTACAGGTCTCTCTGCCTGGGTCTCTCTTGTACAGGTCTCTCTCAGTACAGGTCTCCTCAGTACAGGTCTCTCAATACAGGTCTCTCAGTACAGGTCTCTAAGTACAGGTCTCTCTCAGTACAGATGCTCTCTATACAGGTCTCTCTCAGTACAGGTCTCTCTATACAGGTCTCAGTACAGGTCTCTCTAGCCACAGGTCTCTCCAGTACAGGTCTCTCTATACAGGTCTCTCTCAGTACAGGTCTCTCTCTATACAGGTCTCTCTCAGTACAGGTCTCTCAATACAGGTGTCTCAGTACAGGTCTCTCTATACAGGGTCTCTCTTAGTACAGGTCTCTCTCAGTACAGGTCTCTCTATACAGGTCTCTCAGTACCAGGTCTCTCTATACAGGTCTCTCTCAGTACAGGTCTCTCTACTTGGTCTCTCTATACAGGTCTCTCAGTGCAGGTCTCTCTCAGTACAGGTCTCTCTATACAGGTCTCTCTATACGGGTCTCTCTCAGTACAGGTCTCTCTATACAGGTCTCTCCAGTACAGGTCTCTCTACAGGTCTCTCTCAGTACAGGTCTCTCTATACAGGTCTCTCTCAGTACAGGTCTCTCTCAGTACGGGTCTCTCCTATACAGGTCTCTCCTGAGTACAGGTCTCTCTATACAGGTCTCTCTCAGTACAGGTCTCTCTATACAGGTCTCTCTCAGTACAGGTCTCCCTCTATACAGGTCTCTCTCAGTACAGGTCTCTCTATACAGGTCTCTCTTAGTACAGGTCTCTCTCAGTACAGGTCTCCTCAGTGAGATCTCTCAATACAGGTCTCTCAGTACAGGTCTCTATACAGGTCTCTCTTAGTACAGGTCTCTCTCAGTACAGGTCTCTCTCAGTACAGGTCTCTCTAAACAACAGGTCTCTCTTGAGCAGGTCTCTCTACCAGGTCTCTCTCAGTACAGGTCTCTCTCAGTACCAGGTCTCTCTATCAGGTCTCTCTTAGTGAGTCTCTCTCAGTACAGGTCTACACTCAGTGAGTCTCTCTGTGAGTCTCTCTCAGTACAGGTCTCTCTCCAGTACAGGTCTCTCCTATACAGGTCTCTCTTAGTACAGGTCTCTACTTAGGTCTCTCTCAGTACAGGTCTCTCTCAGTACAGGTCTCTCCTGCAGGTCTCTCTCAGTACAGGTCTCTCTACAGGTCTCTCTCAGTACAGGTCTCTCTATACAGGTCTCTTAGTACAGGTCTCTCAGTACAGGTCTCCTCAGTACAGGTCTCTCTCTCAATACAGGTCTCAGTACAGGTCTCCTCTATACAGGTCTCTCTTAGTACAGGTCTCTCTCAGTACAGGTCTCTCTCAGTACCAGGTCTCACTCAGTGGGTCTCTCATGCAAGGTCTCTCAGTACAGGTCTCTCTGGGTCTCTCTCTCAGTACAGGTCTCTCTCAGTACAGGTCTCTCTTAGTGGGTCTCTCTCAGTACAGGTCTCTCAATACAGGTCTCTCAGGTACAGGTCTCTCTCAGGTCTCCTCACCCAAGTACAGGTCTCTCTCAGTACAGGTCTCTCTATACAGGTCTCTCTATACAGGTCTCTCTCTATACAGGTCTCTCTATACAGGTCTCTCAGTACAGGTCTCTCTATACAGGTCTCTCAGTACAGGTCTCTCTAGAGTCTCTCTGGAGGTCTCTCTCAGTACAGGTCTCTCTATACAGGTCTCTCAGGCTGGGTCTCTCTATACAGGTCTCTCTCCAGTACAGATCTCTCTACACAGGTCTCTCTCTACAGGTCTCTCTATACAGGTCTCGCTCAGTACAGATTCTCTCTATACCGGTCTCTCAGTACAGGTCTCCTCTATACCGGTCTCTCTTAGTACAGGTCTCTCTATGCAGGTCTCTGGGTCCTTTATACCGGTCTGTCTCGGTCCCTCTCTCAGCCAGTCTCTCTACAGGTCTCTCTCTGGGTCTCTCTACACAGGTCTCTCTTAGTAGGGTCTCTCTGAGTCTCACTCAGTGCAAGGTCTCTCTTAGTAGAGTCTCTCTATACAGGTCTCTCTACACAGGTCCTCTATACAGGTCTCTCTCTACACAGGTCTCTCTACAGGTCTCTCTTAGTAGAGGTCTCTCTGCTCTGAGTCTCGCTCAGTACAGGTCTCTCTTAGTACAGGTCTTTCTCTATACAGGTCTCTTAGTACAGGTCTCTCTCTACAGGTCTCGCTCGTTACAGGTCTCTCTCAGTACAGGTCTCTCTATACAGGTCTCTAAGTACAGGTCTCTCTATACCAGGTCTCTTAGTACGGTCTCTCTATACTGGGTCTCTTACAGGTCCTTTATACCCGATCCTGGCCTATACAAGGTCTCTCTCTCTGAGTCTCTCTCTGCAGGTCTCTCTTGGTACAGGTCTCTCCACAGGTCTCTCCTACACAGGTCCCTCTATACAGGTCTCTCTCTACACAGGTCTCTCACGGGTCCTGTAGTAGAGGTCTCTCTATACAGGTCTCGCTCAGGTACAGGTCTCTCTTAGTACAGGTCTCTCTATACAGGTCTCTCTTAGGCGGTACAGGTCTCTCTCTATATACAGGTCTCGCTCAGTACAGGTCTCTCAGTACAGGTCTCTCTATACAGAGTCTCTAAGTACAGGTCTCTCTATACAACAGGTCTCTTAGTACAGGTCTCTCTATGCAGGTCTATACAGGTCCCTTTGCCGGTCTCTGTCTATACAGGTCTCTCTCTACAGGTCTCTCTCTACAGGTCTCTCTTAGTACAGGTCTCTCTACAGGTCTCTCTCTACACAGGTCTCTCTACAGAGTCTCTCTTTCCCTGCAGGTCCTCTATACAGGTCTCTCTACAGTTCTTTCCCTCTATACAGGTCTCTTTCTCTACAGGTCTCTCTCTACACAGGTCTCTCTACAGGTCCCTCTATACCGGTCTCTCTCTACAGGTCTCTCTCTACAGGTCTCTCTCTATACAGGTCTCTCTATACAGGTCTCTCTCTACCACCGGTCTCTCTCTGCAGGTCTCTCTCTACATGTCTCTCTCTGCTGGGTCCCTCTATACCGGTCTCTCTCTACAGGTCTCTCTCTACAGGTCTCTCTCTATACAGGTCTCTCTATACAGGTCTCTCTCTATACAGGTCTCTCTCTATACAGGCGTCTCACCTTTGTACTGGAAACTGTATCAGTATATGACTATGACTAAATATCTAGAACATTCTCATGCACGTTAATATGAAGAGCTCTCGAAACAAAACACTTGGATGAATTAAACATTTTAGTCTTAGGGCTCAACAAGCGTCTTTAATAATTAATGAATGAGATTTTTCACTTAACTCTGCCCGCCTTTACGGATTCAAGTTGCCTGAAACTCGCCATAATTTAGTGATAAAATTGACAAATAAAACCTAAACATAAAACAGGCAATTATACAAAAAAAAATACAATAAATATATATGAAAATTAATAATAGCTAAACAAGGTGACACACTAAACAACTTGACTCACCTAATGGAGTACTGTACCGGGCGCCGGGGCTAGAGCAGGCGGTGTTATAAATACTGGGTGTACTTTCCTGGGCGGGGAAGATGCCAGAAGGAGGTATGAGAGGAGGGCGGGGGACTAGTGTTCAGGAAGAGGCCGCTCAGTACTCGACTCCTACTGATCACAGACCACGTGTATGTCCTTTCCTTTCCAAAGTGAGGATGGATTACCACAAGAGCGAGATAGGATACACAGGAAAGTCCTTCACACATGGGCGAGACACAACTTACACAGCCATAAACTTTACGGTGAATACTTTTCAAAAAAAAAAAGTAAAAATGAGTCAAATGTTTTCTTCTAATCCCTGAGTGTGTGTGTATATATGTATATGTATATGTATATATATATATATATATATATATATATATATATATATATATATATATATATATATATATATATATATATATATATATATATATATATATATATATATATATATATATACAGTAGAGAGAGAGAGATTGATAAACTTCAGGAGTAGTTCCATTCTCCTTAGGGAGATAAAAAGTTAATTATTTATTTATGTATGCCCGCACGAGGACTGAGTGAGAGTACCTTTCTGTCATAGATGGATCAAGACCGAGAGGTTATGGTAAGACACAGTATATAGGGGAGCAGTACTAAATGTGAGCCATAGAGCACAACAAAACATACCCTGATTAATAAACATGAACTAGATCTAACGATCTTCACCTCCTAGAAGACACATCTCTCTAAAGTTCATGGCAAGACAGGAAAGAAACCATTACCACATACGTGAGGTAAGTCTTGGTAAAAAACTTAACAGTTCTCTCTATTTCCGTCTTGAAATAACAAGGACGTAGAACAAATGTGTCCTTTTCTTTCATAAATGAGAAATACCTTAGTGAAGTTCATGGCAAGACAAGAAGTCTTCCACACCTGGGTGCAACGCAAATAAGTTTCTCGAAAACGTTTAGACAATTTCTGTTGTGTTGGAGTTTCCCGGACATATTGTGGTTACAGACGAACTACGACCACTAACACGATACATCAAACAATGAGTGTTGCTCTGCCAGGGCGAGTGGCTGAAAAAACTTAGTTAACCAGGAATACCTGTAACACCGTGGCGCAGATACTAATGTCCCTAATGGTCCAAGTGATGCGTTTATTACATCTCGGAAGCAAATTTGGTGGAAATTACAGCAACACAACTATCTGATGAATGACGATCGGCCACTTGTGACGTGCTAATGGTTGTTATTGAGATCACGTCTACAATTTCCGCATTCATAACTTACTAACAAGACGCCGAGGGAAGTAGTCACTGACGACGACAAATTGATTTGGATAAAGTTGAATCTCCAGGTTATGTATTTCGTTGTTTTGTTAGTTTACTTGTGTGTGTGTGTGTGTGTGTGTGTGTGTGTGTGTGTGTGTGTGTGTGTGTGACATACAGACGCCGACGTAACTCGTCACCAACGCTGACAATAACGCAAAGGGAAGAATAACTCCCAGCCTAGTACATGCGAGCAGCAACATGTGTGTGTGTGTGTGTTTTACTTATGCATTTCTACAGTTTTGCTGAAATTTGGTAGGGAGGTGCGGGTGGTCTAGGGGCTGCTCATGCACTACTTCCAGTCCCCCACCCGGACGATGCCGGGTATCACCTAGTTCTCTCTAACCTTAATAATTAAACTTTTTTCCGCTGACAAATACAAACAAATAAATGATAATTCTATTTTATTTAAGTTCAGAGAAGGTCTTCCCCATAACCATATTATTATGACGCACAACACGGGGTAATATCATAATGATATCCTGAACAAGACTCCCAGTCAGATTTATATATCGTAATTGAGGAAATACCTGCAATATTCTGTAAAATTTTCAACGATTTTTGAACGCAATTTCTTCAGGGGGTGAACCTTCATAACAGCTCTCCAAGCTTCACTTTTCACCACCACAAAAGGTCTATTTGTATATGAAATGAAACTAACTTACCGATTATGAATGATCTACGTCTCTGGTTACAGGAAGGGGGAAATAAAAATAAATAATTAAGTTAATAATTATGAGGGATGTGTGCCCACTACACATCAAGCTCCTCACGTCAACTTAACACGCAGAGCCGAACCAGAAATATTAGCCATATTTTAACAAACACAGTCACACATGCGAAGACAAAGTAAATTATGTTTCTTTTGTGACAAACTTCTTCCTGACTCGGGATGAAGGAGAGGTCCTGACTAAGACAAAGTTCCTCCTCATTCGGGATGAAGGATACGCCGTTGGCTTGGACACAATTTGGCGTTAAGTTCAAGTTTAATCCAGGGGCTTCTCCTACCCAGCAGGTCGACATGCTACCAAACTTGTTGGGCGTCAACCAGACTGCTGTTGCTGGGTGCCAGCACAGCCACACTGTACTTAAAGTGCCCTACTGGGTAGTGTTGGGACAGGAGAATAAGGCCCGGTGGTGGTTGAAGGCAACAGTGGAGGCGAGTCCCTCGAGGAAGCTCTCTCCATCAGCGGTGTGTACTGGTGCGTGGCCGTCAGCGTGACCCCTGGCAGTGTAAGGTGTACTTCTCTTGCCAGCGTCACTGCTTACACCAGCCAGGCGAGGTGGGCAAGTAGGGGGAGGGGGTAAGAGCAGCAGGTAGGCGTGAGAACAAGTGCTCCTAACGCTATATAATGCAAAATCTTTCCGGCTACATAAACGTCCAAGCTCAGTCCTCCAACACATGTTCCTTGTCTACACCCAGGAGTTGGTCCACTATTAAACAAGTGAAAGCTTATACCAACTAAATTAAAATTATTTCTCGTCTCATTGTATGAAATTAATTACTAATCAAATAAAAAAAATGTGGTATGTTGTGCCGGCCATTCCCAGCATTATTTAAAGATTAGTAATTATTGAGTGTCACCGCTGGCCACACGGGCGGCCGCCACACCGCAGCACGCGACTACACTTTCCTCTCCCTCATCTGACAGGAGTCACAGGAAACATCAAACGCACACACCAGCATCCTCCTCCACCTGTATCATCCAACACACTCCAGCTAAACAGTACTGTACCTTATAACACTAATAATGCCAAATGTGAAGAAGGGTTACAGTCTAAAGCCTTACACAAAGGCTCCGGGTGTGTGAACTTGACATTAACCACACGGTGAGTGGCGGGGATGAGCCAGGAGGATTACGACAGCACGAGTGGGGGAACATGTTTGACTCCAGCTATGAGATAACAGCGTGTGAATAATGACACAAAGAAAGAAAATAGGTTAAAGAAAGGATGTAAGCAGGCGGGTTGTGGCAGTGAGGTGTTGCTTTAGAATCCAGTGATAAGATCAGGTGTGGAAACTTGGATAAGAGTTCATAAATTATAAACATGTAATGTGGGTAGAGAAGAAGGTGTGTGTTGGTAAAAGAGTCAAGAAGCGGCATGTGGGACAGAGAGGATGAATGACATTACTGTGGGCATCCCAGAGCGGCCGTTCCACTTGGTGACTGGTGGGTAGTGACGAGGCTGAAAGGTAAGTAGTAGTAAGTATGGTGATGACTGGTGTTGGTGAACGGGGCAGCAAGTTGCTAGGCTGCTACGTCACTCAACTCCCAGCAACCAGCAGTGGCGCCGCGCACGACGCCCAGACTCGACCCCATCCCCACACACACCACCACCACAACCGCCTCTTCCCTAAACATCCTGAGGTACCTGTGGATCACCATATGTGGAGGCTACACATTCGCTACGTCTGCCTTCACCACAACAACCACGCAAAAACCCAAGACAACAATTTGTATAGGATGAACCCGGGCGGGAGGGAGGGTGGCCAGCCCAAGGTCGCGCGGCCCTGACGGTGGTGGTGCAGAAGGCGTTGTAGTTCCGGGTGGACTACATTAAGATAGCTGGGGCAGCGGTGTTAGCTGTGCTGCTGCTCGCGGATTCCTGCCTTCAAGGACGCCGCGGGTTTTCGAGTACGTCTGTGCTGCAGCTCCGTCGTCCTCTTGTTTCCGGATGTACACTTTTTATTGTGGCTCCACATATCTAAGGACTCAGGTGTGCACCCCACCGCGCCCCCTACCACCACCACCACCACCACGCTCTTACACGCCCCCTACCACCACCACCACCACGCTCTTACATGCCCCCTACCACCACCACCACCACGCCCGTACACGCCCCCTACCACGCCCGTACCGCCCCCCTACCGCCACCACCACGCTCTTACGCCCCCCTACCACCACCACCACGCTCTTACGCCCCCTACCACGCCCGTACACGCCCCTACCATCACCACCACCACCACGCGTACGCTACCATCACCACCACCACCACGCCCCCGCCCCTACCACCATCACCACCGCCCGTACCACCACCGCCCACCGCCACCACCGCCCACACCCCTACCACCACCACCACCACGCCCATGCCCCTACGCCCGTACACCCCCTACCGCCCATGCCCCTACACCTTCACACACACACACCCCATGCACATACACTACCACCACCACGCCCATGCCCCTACCACCACCACCACGCCCACCACCACCACACGCCCGTACGCCCCTACCACCACGCCATGCCCCCTACCACGCCCCTACCACCTACCACCACCACCCACCACCACGCACCGTACACGCCCTACCGCCCGTACATGCCCCCCTACCACCACCACCACCACCACCATACCGCCCCTACACCACCACCGTACACGCCCCCTACACATACACGCCCCCTACCACCACCTGCTCTCCATTACACTAACAAACGACCGTCACTAAAACACCCATCACCATATCTTTTATTCCTAAACCATCCGATCACCACTGCCCTACCCCCATACCTTCTCCACCGGGCTCCGATAACAACACTTACCTATCACTCCCATTAATCCCGTTATCCTCATCCTTATATACCTGTACCGACCACAGCCCTCCTACACGGGCACACCCTCACACCCGGAACTAGAGCAGCTCACTATTGTAGTAAAGGCAGGTAGTTAGGATATTAGGATAACCTGTTCTGCCTCTGCTTGGCTATGCGTCTGGGGATAACCTGCTTAGTTTTTACCTTAATTTATGTAACCCAAATTATCAAGATTGTCAGTGTATAACCTCACGCTGCTTCGCGCTTATACAACAGGTTATTTACTCTTGACTGATGGAAAAAAAAGTGATTCATACCATCCGGAACAACAGCTGATAACCTGACATTTCTGATCTACTCGGTCTTGGTGGGACTCTTGATACACGTATATCACTCACTTTTAACTGTATGTCACGCGTCAGGGGAGAATTATCTGCTTCGTGTAACCGTATTACTCCAAGTCACTGGGGCTGGTGGGTGTGGAGTGAGGGGAAAGGCATCCAGGTCGGGTCGTGGGTGTGGGACGGGCAGGTGGTGGGTGTGGGACGGGCAGGTGGTGGGTGTGGGACAGGCAGGTCGTGGGTGTGGGACGGCTAGGGGGACGGGCAGGTGGTGGGTGTGCAGGTCGGGTCGTGGGTGTGGGACAGGCAGGTCGTGGGTGTGTGGGACAGGCAGGTCGTGGGTGTGGGACAGGCAGGTCGTGGGTGTGGGACGGGACAGGCAGGTCGTGGTGTGGGACAGCGGGTGTGGGCAGGTCGTGGGTGTGGGACAGGCAGGTCGTGGGTGTGGGACGGGCAGGGTGGGTGGGACAGCTAGTGGTGTGGGACGGGCAGGTGGTGGGTGTGGGACGGGCAGGTGGTGGGTGTGGGATGGGAGGGGCAGGTCGTGGGTGTGGGACGAGCTAGTAGTGGTGTGCGACGGGCAGGTGGTGGGTGTGGGACGGGCAGGTCGTGGGTGTGGGACGGCACGGCAGGTCGTGGGTGTGGATGAGCTAGTAGTGGTGTGGGACGGGCAGGTGGGTGTGGGGGCAGGTCGTGGGTGTGGGACGAACTAGTAGTGGTGTGGGACGGGCAGGTGGGTGTGGGACGACTAGTAGTGGTGTGTAGGTCGTGGGTGTGGGACGGCAGGTCGTGGGTGTGGGACAGGCAGGTGGTGGGTGTGGGACAGGCTAGTAGTGGTGTGGGACGGGCAGTTCGTGGGTGTGGGACGGGCAGGTCGTGGGTGTGGGGCGGGCGGGTCGTGGGTGTGGGACAGCGGGCAGGTGGTGGGTGTGGGACGGGCAGTAGTGGCGGGGACGGTGGGTGTGGGACGAGCTAGTAGTGGCGTGGGACGGACAGGTGGTGGAGTGTGGGACGGGCAGGTGTGGGACGGACGGTGATGGGTGTGGGACGGGCAGGTGGTGGGTGTGGGACGGGCAGGTGGTGGGTGTGGGACGAGCTAGTAGTGGCGTGGGACGGACAGGTGGTGGGTGTGGGACGGGCAGGTGGTGGGTGTGGGACGAGCTAGTAGTGGCGTGGGACGGACAGGTGGTGGGTGTGGGACGGGCTAGTAGTGGCGTGGGACGGACAGGTCGTGGGAGGTGGCGGTTCAGACAGTATCAGACTCACGCCAGGGCATGACGCCACCACACTCACACCTCCTCCCTCGTGACTCAACAGTTTGATACAGTCTGTGTCCTCACTGCTCATCACTCCTATTCATTCTTCACACCTGACTAACGCAGGTGCCCATCTCCACCCTCTTACCGGTCACCCGCAGCAGTGTCTACCTATCACCACACCCAGCGCCACTGAAGTACCAAGTGTTGGCAGCAAAGCCCTTTAGACTTTTGAATATGTTAAAAGTTCATACAAAAAACCCCAAGGATGTAGCTTGACAAATTTCTTGAGAAGATTCTTGATCAACCAGACTACTGGTTTGCACGCAGTAAAACCCAAGTTGATGAGGTTGTCATTCAGGAAGCTTTGCCGTACACTCTGAGGGGACAGGAGGAGCCCCAGGAATCAATGCCAGGTAATGCCAAACTAGTCTTAAAGTAGCATCGTGAAGCTGTCCATGTGCGACACAATCCACGCGATTAATTTGTTTTGTGGACACTATTACGTGGCAGATGTTGGCGGCACAAAACAGGCGGTAGTGGACGGCCACGTGCTGAGAATATATTCAGTGTTGAGTAACCACCACCACTGTCTGCTTCCCCCTGGCCAGACGCCCCTCTTCACCGTGCAGGGATGAAGCCTCACCGGGTTTGGTTTATTGTTGTTCTTAAGGTTGTCAGGTTTCATCACACCTGGACCACGAGCCTTCCACAACACCTAGAGTCTACTAACCTTAACCTTTTACTCACAATTTTGGCAAAAACCCGACCCGAACACCTACAAACACATCTCCCAGGGAAGAAAGTAAGTACAGTACAGGATACAAACAAATGCCTCCTAACAAGAACTAAAACGACCTTAAGCAGAAGGCTGACTGATACTTATGAACACCGTCCTCGCAGCTTGCTCCACGCCGCTCTCTGGTAAACTACAAGTCATGCGCAGAATAATACAAGAAGGTGAATGAACAAAACACAGCCTATGATATAGACAAAACCTTCACTAGTGTACAGTACAGGGTTGTCGTATCGGATTCCTCGCTCTGTTTGGAGGGTGTTGGGCAGGTGTTAAGGTGGGCGGTAGGTGCTAAGGTGGAAGACAGGTGTTATGGAGGGCAGGTGTTAAGGTGGGCGGCAGGTGTTAACAAGTACCTCACGGAGCGGGCGGGCGGGCGGACAGACACCACGACCTCACAGCCTCATTATTCTCAGTCTTACCGCGGATGAGTTACACAATTAGCAGCGGTACCTTCATCTCTATTACGTATTAACACCTTCATAAACACATCCTATAGTCAAACTTGCCCAATATTATGTTGGATAGACATACAAAAATAAATAATAGTCTGACATGAACGAGGTTGGAAGGGAGTTTAAATTCATAGTTACACAGCCAGACATAATTAAAAGACCCAATTAACCCCGGCGCTGACGTGCTTGTTTCCAAGCTCAGTTGACGAGACCAGTCAGGTGTGGCCCAGCAGGTACAGTACTACAACACCTGCACTAAGCAAACCCGGTGGTGGTATAGCCTTGGTTGTTGATGCCTCTCTCCCAAAACCTGAGCCACAGTAACAGAGCCACATCGACCGACGAGGAGCAGGGTAATTATAAACCCGAGTCACATTTAAGCGTTACAAATAGGAGGCACAAACTCCGCCATCCTGTCTACCCTAGGGGCTCCCTGGGTCTCAGCCTGCCGTAACGTTCAATTTGTCGACTCTGTCACACGCAACCGCTGTTATGACGTAATCGTTTGCTTGAATAACCAGTTTCCACTAAGGTCTGACGTCAGATGTTGACGTCATGTGCAATCAACTACGTTTCCGTTTGCAGGAAAATAGTACTTTCACACGGTGTGTCACGCTGCTCATTCCACACACGCACTCAAGCAGCGCCATCTTACTACTCAAGTACACGTTACATTGTCTCAATTTTTAGCAATAAGTTACTAAAAATATACTTATATTGGTACACTTACATTTTTACATTACTTAGGAAACTGGATACCACAGCTGCAGCTCGACCCAGCACCAAAATACTTTAAGTGTGAGTCATTACCAGACAATGGCGCGATAATTGGGTAAGGTCTACGAGTGCACTTATTCCACCACATTCTATTACACATTTCTTAGCAATCACCAACACATTCTATCCAGGACTATAATCTACTGCTTGATACAGACGCTCCACCGGCAACAACCACATTACCATTCATTACTAGTCAATAATAAAAGAGTCGGGGGAGAGGTGTGCGAGTAGAAGGTTGGGTGGGAAGTGAGTCAGCAGTACTGGTGTATGACATAAGCACAGCCCATCATTACGTTGGTGCTACAGGCGCAGAGGCCGGCCGGCACGGGCTGGGATTTCCCCACAAGGACTCTGCCAAACTCTTGAGTCAATAATAACTTGTTCAACAATGGTTTAAAGTATGAGTCCACCCAAGATCTGGAAGTACCCACACCACACCACTAAATCAACACCCCCCTCCCCTCCCAGCCTTAACATATACACCAGTGAACTTCACCAAGACTCGCCTCCACATGTGAGTCTCAGCACCAAACCAGAAAATCAACATTATCTCTCAGCACAAACAGCTATCCTTGAAATATATAAATAGCTTCTTGGCAGGAGGAAGAATTTTGGGGAGAACCAGGATAGACCCGAGCGTCTTTTGTTTACTGTCCGTCAAGCAGTGGGAAGCCCCCAAGCAAAACCAGTAAATCAAGAGTCTCCCCTGACTTAAAATATGAACCACTGATCTGTTTCTCCTAATAAAGTGGTCACGGAAGACAAGCTGGTAGTGGCTCACACCTAGAGTGGAGGACACAGTGAGTGAAGTGGCGGCAGGTGACAGTGGTTCACCTCTCCTGGGGCATCCCCACTGACGTCCAGCTGACCTACAAACACACACACACACATTCACCCATTCATCAACACACACACACACACACACACACACACACACACACACACACACACTCTCTCTCTCTCTCCTGACTTAGATACAAGGTAGATGCCAACACTTCTTGATGAATGGCGTTAAATGTGGTGCTTTTAATTGTAATTGTGTTAAGTGAGGTGACCTTAACGGTGATCTCTCCCTCATGACCTACAACTGTAACCCCACACTCATAATGTTAACAAGGTGTAAACAAAGGGTTAAATACCTGTACTCCCAAATCACGTCTGTAAGATCTATTGGATCACCTGAAGAATCTTCACCCCAGTTTATGTCACTTAAAGTTATCCACCCGAACACTAAAACTTAACCTAACCTAACAGCATTATTTACTTACTAAACTGAAGACTTCGGTCAATTTCATTACCACTATATCAAAAGAAGAAAATCATCATCATTATTAAAACAAATATCTAATTCGCTTTAACTAAACAAACGTAACGAAAAGGACTCAGATATTAATGACTTCATCAGCTCTCAAAGTCAACAAGCACTAAAGAGATATATGGATTTTCCCACATGAATTTTTTTTTAATAAGCCAACTTAGAGATGAACTTAACACAAATACTTGAAAATCAACATAATAAAATTCCCGCTTTATATTAGAGCGGAGGAGAACTGGTGTCGTGGTAATCATAGGGCAGTAGTAAGTGTCCTCTCTGCACCCTAATATTACCATAATAAATCCATTAGATGCTACCGGCGCCCACACGCTCACCTCAGTGTCCGTTATGTGTACCTGAAACACTGGTCATGAGGAGCAGCCACACCACCTGGGATAAAACAACACATTCTGACAGTCACTCCAACACGAACTCAGCTGCGGTTAGTAGCAAGTTTGTTACACTTCCAGAACAGTGGTCAGCGGTCACCCTTAAGACGCGGTACCTGAGGCGTCTACGACAGCATAATTATTATTATCATGACTCACATCTACCTGGAGGAACATGTGTCACAGCCTATCACATCACGACCACACAACTTACCCCCCATTATAGGCGGCTGTGTGGCTGGGGACGATGACGCAGAGGAACATTTGTGGGAATGTGACGGAAGCTTGGACAGACACAAGGGCCGTCGTACACCATACCTCTCGCTGGACAACCCTTATAATGTGGGGGTTCGCCATTACTCGCGGAATCTCCTGATTTACCTGCGGATTGTCCCCAAAACAACTCCACTCACGTGCCAATCACATGTGCGAGGAGGCAGGCAGTCCTTCACACACCCATGTAACAGGCCCCTGTGTTGGGTGACCTTAGCTACTGGTGATATGGTCTTAACGGTTACGCTAAGTTTGATGATGTCTCTTTGCTCGCCTCAAACAACTCACTGTAACTGATGACAGCAGGCGGGCAGGACTGTAACTGATGACAGTGGCAGCACTATAACTGATGATAGTAGCAGCACTGTAACTGATGACAATAGGAGAGCAACACTGTATCTTGGGTCAGTGAAGAAATGCCAAGATATACTCGGTAATTTCAACGCCGTGTAGTAATCCAAGATGTCGGACGAAACAAGACAATAACACTCAAACCACGTGGTCCAGTACTTTGGGAGGTCTAATAACTTTATATAACAATACTGATCAAACCTCACAATTACTTTAACATTGAAACAGTTTATTTAGCCTGAAAAATACAGCACTAAAGAAGACCAGGTAAGGAATACACCATCACGCATTAATAGTAAACTCTTTCCTTCTCGTTCGCTTCCATGAGCCCAGCAGACAACGTTAAATGACTAGCAAGGCGATCATCACACCTCTATAGCGCAACACACGTCGTTCATTAACAAACCAATATACACTCGTACCCCCCCCCCCTACTCCTACATAAGACATCATAGTTAATTGGAAGGTTTTTTTTTAATGTCGTCTGTCACGTCATTAACACGTGGCTAATATCCATATACAAAAATGTGGCACTTGATGAATACAGTCTAAGACTTTCATAATGACTACACACACACACACACACACACACACACACACACACACACACACACACACACACACACACACACACACACACACACACACACACACACACGGTGCATGTAGATGGGTAGAGGTGTGTGCTGCTGCAGGTGTCCAGGATAATAAAGAACCAACTTGAATCCTCCTAAAAACAGATGGAGAACATAACAGAGAAATGACAAAAAAAAATCACAACATTAAAGCCTCTTCACACACGCACATACATACATACATACATACATACATACATACATAAACTCAACATTAAAGCCTCTTCACACACGCACATACATACATACATAACTTTCCCTCAAGTACAGCTGCTGCAATAAGAGATGGCAATATTAGCTGTCAATAATCAGGACCATCTTCACACACTTTCACTCACCTAAAAAAAACGAAGGCAACATGAACTGGCTGACAGGTACCTTGGTAAACCCTCCCTTCCAACCCTCCTTTTTTCATTCCCTCCCTCCTTCCTTCTCTCCCTCCGTCCTTCCTTCTTTTCCTCCCTCCCCCCCCTTCCCGTGCCCTACTGTTGGATACGTGTCAGCCAAATTTCCCCGGATATTCCACGGGGAACAACAGTCCTCACGTGCTGGGTCCATGATGAGAGTCTATTAGGGGGAGATGATAGTCTATTAGGGGGGGATGAGAGTCTATTAGGGGGAGATGATAGTCTATTAGGGGGAGATGATAGTCTATTAGGGGGAGATGATAGTCTATTAGGGGGAGATGATAGTCTATTAGGGGGAGATGATAGTCTATTAGGGGGAGATGATAGTCTATTAGGGAGATGATAGTCTATTAAGGGTGACTTCCATTAAATATGTGTGTGTGTGTGTGTGTGTGTGTGTGTGTGTGTGTGTGCGTGTGTGTATTTCCATCTGTAATGTACTGTTGGAATCATCTCGCCTCACCTCTTTCACAACAGTTCAGAAACAATGTCAACTAATCCCCAACAATCAACAGATTTCAACACCCATTTTGGACCAATTACCCGCGTGTATTTTTTTTTATTATTATTTTTTTTTAATATTCTAAATCGTCCGATACTCAGGTGTTTTAAAGCACTAGTGACTAGTTGTATCTGTGTTAAGTTCGATAACATGGATAACACCCACATGTTCTACGGTGGACTTGTGAATATAAATATTATAACCTAACAGCTGTAAGTGTTGGTCTTGGTGGATTCGTCTTGAAAGGAATGACAAATAAAAATAATTAATAACAGGAAAATACACAGCGAAGGCCACGAAAATCCCGGGTATTTAAATGATAAGTAAACTAAGACCTGAGCTGATCCTGTAGTGGAAATTACTGGAGCGAAATGGAGGATATAAATCGCTGAGGGAGGGATTTCCAGGACACCCCCCTCTCCACATTACCCCCTTCCAGGATGCTGCAGATGATAGCCTTGGTGGTGACGGAGGGGGGAGAGGGGGTAACTAAGTTGGGGGGGGGGCTAGTGACAGGGAAGGAGGGAGGTAGGGGGGGGGCAGTCCCTTCATAGTCAGTATGACAATACATAAATTTTATGACATCCGTGTTACCATTACTATGCTGGATAATACTACATTTACGATTAGTATAAAGAGTTAGCGATTGTCACGTGGAGTCGACACAAGGACGACACTCGCCAGGCGGTGGAGGGTGACAGCGCAATTGTAAATCATATTCAAAATTGTCAGAAATATCGATAAAAAACTTATTTTCCACTACACTGTATAATGGCACGAGTTAAACTATATACTGATACAAGAACCTTTATTCATTACTTCCATGTTAACCAAAACAGCGAAGAAAACTTACACTCACACTAACTGATCTGCTCGTCCTCATAATATGTTTTAGTTCCTATCACAGACTACAGCAAAGCGTTACCTGGCAATATACTGAGAAGGAAAAAGACTTAATTATAGATGCTGTATGTTAGTGTGTATAGTATCTAACTCACACTAACGTAACTATGGCAAAACGCATTGAGTGAAGGTACTCGAGCCACCCTGGCCACCAGAAAATGCCTCTGGCTATAAGAACAAATGCTGTGCTTGTAGCGGAGCACCTTCACACACTGCCTCGGAAGCGATACTTGAAAACTACACTATGTGCTGGTCACTTCATGATGACCATACTGGAATGATGGTGTATACACTTACAAAATTTTCCTAGTTGAGACACTTACTCGACGTACAGCATAAAAACTTAAGATTTAATGAGACAAATACTCTTCACATGCAAATATTTCTTGACAGTTATAAGGGTCATGTCCGGAGACCAGCTGATACCGGTCTGCCGACGGAGACAGGCTGGAGCCGTCCGTGAGAGAGGCCAACGTGGTCTCAACTCAAGGGGCCTTAAATTCTCCACAATACCATGAATCTCGACCAATATCTGGAAATGTTGGATACTTTTGTGGTTGTTGTGGTCTCTCAGTGCGAGAACGTCGATACCGCCAAGATGAGGCAACATGTCGCCCCTCCACGTTATATTACTGATGATGACAACAGTCTTGAGGATCATTCTCCCTTACCGCTCATCACCACCAGAAGCCAAGGAC
Source organism: Homarus americanus (assembly GCF_018991925.1). Lineage (NCBI taxonomy): Eukaryota > Metazoa > Arthropoda > Malacostraca > Decapoda > Nephropidae > Homarus > Homarus americanus. The sequence goes on along the minus strand of NW_024735312.1, from coordinate 110,601 downwards.
CAACTCAGGTGTCTGCCACTACGAGATGATATACTAAAGCTGTATCCACACTTCCCATCTAGTATCTAATCAAAATTCTATGTATGTACCAAGCTAAACATACATTGGTACTAGAAATATTCAGTAATACTCAATGCCATAATATCATGACCACTTGGCTCTGATAAACTCACTGTAATCATTTTTGCGATACCGCTCACAGGATGAGTGTGGGGTGCACAAAAAACTAGCTGATGTCCGCGACAAAATATTAAATTTCCACTACGACTTTCACAAATGAAATTCAGCCAAACAAAAGTGGAATTAAAAATATCTCAAAAGCTGTAAGTCAGATCAAAATGCACCAGTTGTAATAATCTACCAAATGGCCTTCCTTGGTTTCTTAATAACGAGGCGGTGCATTTGAGAGTCTCTTGGTATTGCCTGTGTACAGTCTCCCGCGCTATCAACATATATTTTTTGTTTTTCAATTGGCATTAAAATGAAACGTCACTGCCACAGCCGTGCTTGGCGATATTACAATTTTATCACTGAAATGCTGTGGTCGCTGGAACTATGCGGTCGCTTGACTATAGTGGCTACTAAGATATGGTGGTTGCTAAAGTATGGTGGTCGTTGGAGTAAGGTGGTTATTATAACTCTGGTGGTCGTTCGATTATCCTGGTAGCTAGAGTAAGGTGATGACTTAATACGACGGTCACTGGAATAAGGTTTAGTGGTCGCTAGAATAAGATGGTTAGTGAGTTTAAGTGGTCACTGGAGTAAGGTGTGGTCACTGGAGTAAGGTGGTCATTGATCTGTGGTCACAAGAGAAAGTTGGATATTACAATAACAGGTGACTGCTGAAGGAAGGATGCCGGTAACTAAGGTGGAAGGTGGTCACTTTCAGCTACCGGTATGATATGTTAGCAAAGTTCTGTTCATAATTGAGCAAGTAATAACCTACCTCCGTCACCCAAGGCTTGGTCATTGAAAAATAGTGTTAAAATTTGCAATGCCTACACACACACACACACACACACACACACACACACGTTAAGACATCATTCATGGCTACTGGTGAATGTCACGATAAGGTTCACTGTATGGTCAGTAATATCTGATATTTGTGTCCTATAAACAAGAGTATCCCGGTACATGGCCTTTGCTAACTTTGTTTCGACATTATTCTGGTGAACTTTCATCACAATACCTTAAGACGATACAGGGTTTAAGGTCCGAGCAAATGAAAATGTTAGGGACACCCACACCGACCAACGGACGGAGTGACCCATACTAAATACGTCCACTTTTTTAAACAGTCGTATAAAAAGTTGTCTAGTGACGAGGAAGAGTGAAGTAAGTATGATGGGAGTCAGTCCCCGCTGCCCCACGTGTCCTCCACACAACAGGTCGCCAGCACCATTAGGTAATGTATAATGAACACGCCAATTACCTCATAGTTTCATTCCCTTTGTCTGGTACATTATAAAGAACAGTTAGTGAGTTTTACACTAGTACTAGATCAATACTTCTTGGTTAAACTTTCTAACACTGGAGCTGTGGACTGGAAGGACACGTTGATAACACCATAATCTCTACCCTGAATGTAAAAAAAAAAATGTTGTGTCGTAACCCGCCACACCTGCAGCAATTTCGTAAAATCAGAGAAGCGAAGACCTGCCGCGACCTACTGCAACGCTGGACAACAACCTGAAGGTGAACGAGCGTAGGTCGGGTCAGGGGTGGCCCTCTGACCGTGGGTCACAAACACCCCACACACAACTGTTTCCTGGAGTATCCTCACTTCTCAGGCAACCTCTTTCTTTGTCCCCCTGTGTTTAGAGTACACGTGGATGACGATGGGTACATGTATAGACGTATATTAAGTGTTACAGGTGTAGTTACCCACCAGTTGCTCGACTCGGTCTCTACAAACAAGTATCATCAGCGGTGACGTCACCGATGACTACCAATCAGTGCCCGTGCTTGTTTTTATCCCAACGACCACACCAAACCCAATATTAAATTCGGATGTCATCGCGCTTAACACTGCCTGCAGTTGGTGGGTAGATAAAACACCTGGATAGCTTTCACTTCGACATAGTAACTCAAGCTCTGGACAGCTTCCCTGACATGACGACAATAATATACGAGGGAAAATTAGAGTACAGTCTCTGTTTACGGTTTCACTGTGACGGGTATGAATATATGAGTGCCTCTGACATTCTGATCCTGGGTATCATGTGGGGTACGGGCACACAACAGCGTGTACCGTACCTTGCACAACACCAAATGTGTGGAGAAAGACGCTGTCTAAACCTCACACAGCTATACTGATGTTGCATAATGGTGATCACAGCGAGACAAATGATCCTCTACGGCCAAGCAGGAATTATCTTGCTGAACAAACATGTCATATAGACCAAATATTGTATTACCGGATAAGCGCGTGATCTCTGGCCACACGGGCGAGCGTATGGGGAGGCCACTCCTTAGACAGCATCCTTCACCATACTTTCACCATTCTCATAACAAGTGTTAAACACGGAAGCCACCTCACACTCCCTCGTTCTCCTCACTTACAACACAAAATTTTCACATCTGTTCTTGGGAAGGGGGGCGGCGTGCTCTACCCAACTTGGTTTGTAACATAAGAATCCCTGAATACCCACTGAACTGAAAAGGTGTGTGTGTGTGTGTGTGTGTGTGTGTGTGTGTGTGTGTGTGTGTATCTTTTTCTATGGATACTATACAAATAAAACACTAAGAAAATATACACCACTATTTTTCATCACTTGTCCCTTCCTTCCTTCCTTCCTTCCTTCCTTACAGGTGAGGGAATATGACAACCCACAACCCAGGGCAGACAACGTGCTCACTGTCTCGTCAACACCTTCATATCACCACAAAATAATAAACAAAAGGTTATTCTTTGCTTCAATTTCGCCTCTTTTCCTTTTCTTTATATTCTTTACACCTTTTTTTCGTTTCCCTTTATTTTGATCTCGTTTTCTTTGCGTATCTCACGTTTTCTTCTTTTATTTACATTTTTTCTTACCTTACTTAACTCGGATTTTTATTTCGTTTAACCCATTCTTTTCAATGTCGCTTACCCACTTTCTTATCTTTACTGCCTCGTTTATCTCTTTAGCCCCCATCTATCTCGTTCACCTTATTTCAACCCCATTTACCATCCCCCCCTCTCCCTCCCTCCCTCCCCCGACATTTACCACCTCCGGCTCCCCCTCACCTGCGAATACCGACTACCGTAAAACTAACCGGTGAGGTAATAAGTGGGGGCAGCTCTGGATATCTGTGGGAATATAAACCGCACAGGCATTATAGATTACGAGATGAAAGCACGTATGACTGCCAACGTGAGTCACTGGTTTTAACTATCAAAACGTCGACGTTCTGGAAATTTAAAACAATTAAACGAGATGTAAAGTTTCTTTTACCTGCTTCTGTTTAACAAGATTCCTTTCACCAGGTGTTGAAGAGAGAGAGAGAGAGAGAGAGAGAGAGAGAGAGAGAGAGAGAGAGTACAGTAATTATACAAGTTCAATTTGTAGTCAGTTTCCCGCACTCACTCACACAACTTTATCTACGCCAAAATTCGATGTGAAAAGGTGTCCTATAGGTCTATTAGGCACAGTGTGGATACAGCACCCAGTATACTAAGCCTTTGGTACTCCAGGAGGCAGCGTGGCCGGTACTGCACTCCATCTTCACCCATCTCTAACTGTAAAACCAGATACTCATTAACACCTGACTGGACTAAGTGCCCCCTCCCCCCCCCCTCTTGTATCGAACCAGCGACCCTCAGGACAGGAAGTGAGCGTTGTATCCACTCGGCCGCAAAACTCCCTAAAAAAAATATATTTTGTAATCTGTTCTAAAATACAGAGGATACACACTTAGCTGTATCTGTGTAGGTCCCACTGTGTACATGGGGAGTGACCGCCTCCATAAATAAAATAAAACACCATGTGGCTTTCGTAACGTCAGTGTAACCTCCTTACACACACACACACACACACACACATCCTTCTCGCGTGCACATAAACACACAAATACACATCCCCTCCACACTTCCTTCTAATAATCACTCAGGTATGAGTTTAAGGATAAATTACCATTAAGGAAGCGGTAAGTACTAGTGTGGGCAGCGTGGCCTTGGCTGTCTGCCACCACGACACACCGTAAAAGAGTCACATTTCCCGGGAAACTGTACTTACCTGATGGTGCCCCCCACCCCTCTTGTTGTCTGCCGGATATCAACTGCTACACCTCCACCACCACACCATTCTACACACACACACACTTACACCCAACATCCACACTTACACAAACACACATACTCATTACAACCTTGGGGTGGATATTTATGCCGTCACCACTACCGTGAAGTGCACAGATAATGAAGTTATCCCACGGCCTGCAGCGCTGGGTTAATGACGACATCTTCCATCTTTCCAGATTTGACCTTTTTATTCGGCTGGTCGCTGCCTCACCTCTTTTATTTCACTGATAAGGAAAAAGCAAATGAGTTGGAGACGCATATGACGTAACACCATCAAAACTGCGTGACGACACAAGCACGTGACGGTAAAGACTGATGACGTCACGCCACTACCGGGAAATGCCGTGTCAAGGAAATCCTCTCCCCTCTCTTCCTCCCCCTTCTCCATTCCTTGGGGGAAAAAACGCACCTAAGTTATTCCAGGACATGGCAATACTTTTCTTCTTTTTTGTGTGAGTATATTCATATGTTAATATAGTTACTTGGTGTCATATATTTACTGCCTCAACACTCCGGGATGGCACTATACACTGCAGTATGTAGGTTTACTATTGGTTAAAATATAGACGGCTGCCAGATACGATTTGTGCCGATTTTCTAGTTTTACTGGTGATCTTTTTTTTTCCCAAACGTCTGAAATTTATGTGAAGGCTTTACATTTTCTAAAATACAACATCTTTAATATGGTGAGCGAATGCAATATTTGGATCGAAATTAAGATACAAGACAATCCACCCCCCTCCCCCAAAAAAAAACAATAAATAACCCCTATTGTTAAATCAGGTTTCACCTCAAATGACCTGTTAGACCAGCAAGCCAAAACTTGAGAGAAATATATAATTGAGACAAAATATATTAATGTGCAGGCAACCTGTCGACAAACATGTTTACATCTAGGAAGAAGAATAAACCTGACGATTGATCTCTGGACACAAGTATTGTTGTCGCTATTTACCAAACAATGACTTTCACGTTCTTCTCCCTCCATCGTTCACGTACAGTATGTGTCATGACACTTGTTGTGGGTCTAGAACAAACTTATGTGTCTTCCTCTAATACATCCAGGTGTTGTTTATATATTCTAAACTAACGACACATCCACCCTTAATAAGTTTTATCCGGGTCACAAAATAAAAATATGTGGGCTCAATATTCTTTCCTATTTAATTACAATACGAAATTTATAGTGCCAACACACACACACACACACACTTGAACTTGTGTTACTTGCTTCATGTATAAAGGGTCGAAGGTCACAAGACTAGACCTCTCAACCTGACCTTTGTTTTACGAAGGTCTGAGTATCTTTAATATTATTACCATTTCGTATTATTTATTTTCAATTATCATATTAGTAATTTATTTATTCTTTTATTGATTTATTATTAATTTCCTATGCAACATACACGGGCCAGTGACCACAGAAACACGGCCAATAACAAACATTATAAAAAAAACACGGTAACACGACCACGAAAGACTGGAGAGAGTAACACTGCAACACGACTACGAATACAGAAGACGAGAGGGAGTAGCACTGTAACACGACACGAACACAGAAGACGAGGAGTAACACTGTAACACGACCACGAATACAGAAGAGGGAGTAACACTGTAACGCGAATACAGAAGACGAGAGGGAGTAACACTGTAACACGACCATGAATGCAGAAGAGAGGGAGTAACACTGTAACGCGAATGCAGAAGACGGCAGAGAGTCACACTGTAACACGAATACACAAGACAGGAGGGAGTCACACTGATAATTCGCCAGATGAAGGAAGAGCCAAGTCACGCTGTTCTTCGTTGTACTTGGCGATACAGTGAACGAACTCATCAATCACACTAATAACTTCATGGTGCAATCACACCCAAAACTTTCATTAGCCAGTGATCAATTGTTCCACTTCTACGAATTCGTGTGATATGCCCGTCACGGCTTATTGACCACGAACACATACTCATATACGAACATTGATTCTACCATTATTTATTACTACCACCGGCGACAACATCACCTGTAAGTCACCTAGGAATAATAATAATAATAAAAACAATAAGAATGACATTGGCTGTAATAAAGTACTCACTGCAGCAGTACGTCTACTCCAAGCCAACCATACTAAAGCACACGACGTTACCTGCAGTGTATGTGGTGAACACAAATGGTAACTTACTCAAACAACAACGAGTATATATTGCGACATATCCATGCACCCATAACACAACATTAACAGCAGCGTGTTACTTGTCATTATAAGTAACTGTCTTCCCTCGTGGAGGTACTACAGTAACTGTCTTCCCTCGTGGAGGTACTACAGTAACTGTCTTCCCTCGTGGAGGTACTACAGTAACTGTCTTCCCTCGTGGAGGTACTACAGTAACTGTCTTCCCTCGTGGAGGTACTACAGTAACTGTCTTCCCTCGTGGAGGTACTACAGTAACTGTCTTCCCTCGTGGAGGTACTACAGTAACTGTCTTCCCTCGTGGAGGTACTACAGTAACTGTCTTCCCTCGTGGAGGTACTACAGTAACTGTCTTCCCTCGTGGAGGTACTACAGTAACTGTCTTCCCTCGTGGAGGTACTACAGTAACTGTCTTCCCTCGTGGAGGTACTACAGTAACTGTCTTCCCTCGTGGAGGTACTACAGTAACTGTCTTCCCTCGTGGAGGTACTACAGTAACTGTCTTCCCTCGTGGAGGTACTACAGTAACTGTCTTCCCTCGTGGAGGTACTACAGTAACTGTCTTCCCTCGTGGAGGTACTACAGTAACTGTCTTCCCTCGTGGAGGTACTACAGTAACTGTCTTCCCTCGTGGAGGTACTACAGTAACTGTCTTCCCTCGTGGAAGTACTACAGTAACTGTCTTCCCTCGTGGAGGTACTACAGTAACTGTCTTCCCTCGTGGAGGTACTACAGTAACTGTCTTCCCTCGTGGAGGTACTACAGTAACTGTCTTCCCTCGTGGAGGTACTACAGTAACTGTCTTCCCTCGTGGAGGTACTACAGTAACTGTCTTCCCTCGTGGAGGTACTACAGTAACTGTCTTCCCTCGTGGAGGTACTACAGTAACTGTCTTCCCTCGTGGAGGTACTACAGTTACTGTCTTCCCTCGTGGAGGTACTACAGTAACTGTCTTCCCTCGTGGAGGTACTACAGTAACTGTCTTCCCTCGTGGAGGTACTACAGTAACTGTCTTCCCTCGTGGAAGTACTACAGTAACTGTCTTCCCTCGTGGAGGTACTACAGTAACTGTCTTCCCTCGTGGAGGTACTACAGTAACTGTCTTCCCTCGTGGAGGTACTACAGTAACTGCCTCCCGTGGAGTGTACTACTCATACAGTAACTGCCTTCCCTCGTGGAGGTACTACAGTAACTGTCTCCCTCGTGGAGGTACTCACAGTAACCTGCCTCCCTCGTGGAGGTACTACAGCAACAGTCTTCTCCCTCGTGGAGGCCACAGTAACTGTCTCGGAGGTACTCACAGTAACTGTCTTCCTCGTGGAGGTACTACAGTAACTGTCTTCCTCGTGGAAGTGTCACTACAGTAACTGTCTTCCCCGTGAGGGTACTACAGTAACTGCCCTCGTGGAGGTACTCACAGTAACTGTCTTCCCTCGTGGAGGTACTACAGTAACTGGTTCCTCGTGAGGTACTACAGTAACTGTTCCCTCGTGGAGGTACTACAGTAACAGTCTTCCTCGTGGGAGGTACTACAGTAACAGTCTTCCCTCGTGGAGGTACTACAGTAACTGTCTTCCCTCGTGGAGGTACTACAGTAACTGTCTTCCCTCGTGGAGGTACTACAGTAACTGTCTTCCCTCGTGGAAGTACTACAGTAACTGTCTCCCTAGTTAGTGACCACCTGACTTGTTTATCTCCCCTTGTGGTAACAGGTTGTTAGGTACAAACAATGAATAACTGCCCCCACAAAACAGTCTGTCAGGTGGCAATCAGCGTTCCACCATCCACCCTAATCCTATCGTAAATTTCCTAATACCCGTAATCAATGACTAAGCGTGTGTCAGTCGGATCAAAACCCAAAAATGTGATCCCCTGACTGACACATCTACACACAGGGAACAAGGTGCCCCCATAGTGTCCTTTCGCCTATGCTGGCAGATCATAACTCCTAATGACTTTAGACTCCTGCCAAATGTTTCTGGTAATATTGTCCAGGGGTACCGAGTGACAGCACTACGATCCCGTTTCCTATAATATGGATAAACTGTTGAAATTGAAATTTAACTTCTGACGATCACAAAGTTACTATACATAAATGGGTCATATATGAATTTAATGCCGCTCTGATCGTACGCCACGCGAGCGAGCGGTCAGGCATTGTTTTTTCGACGGGTCAATCAGTCACTCAACAAAGGCGTCAAAACAATGAAAGAGATCCAGGTGTTCCCAACAATATACACACGACTGTGACCCTGGTCAGTGGTTCCATCAGTTCCCAAACAAACGTTGAACTCTACTTACTAATTACCATAAATAACACAATTCTGAAAACCTAACATCGCACATTAGTGTTCAGGAGAATTTAAAACACGTGTGTGTGTGTGTGGCGCGACACGAGAGGTAGTACAGGAACAGCAGGATGTGTTGACTTATCGCAGCACTACTGGGTTTCCCCCCACACAGAAGGACAGTGTAGCACTGCTGTATACCGCGAGTCACCCACCTCTACGACCTCTTACCTTTAATGTACTGCCTTGTATTCGTCCTACTTATTCTTTCACCCATACAACCGTCACTCATACAAGTGTCACTCCTTCACCCATACAACCGTCACTCCTTCACTCATACAACCGTCACTCCTTCACTCATACAACCGTCACTCATACAAGTGTCACTCCTTCACCCATACAACCGTCACTCCTTCACTCATACAACCGTCACTCCTTCAGTGTCATACAACTGCCTACTCATAAGTGTTACCTTCACTCATACAAGTACACCCTTAACTCATAAAACCGTCACTCCTTAACTCATACAACCGTCACTCCCTTCACTCATACAAATCGTCACTCATATAAGTGTCACCTCTTCACCCATACAACCGTCACTCCTTCACTCATACTACCGTCACTCATACAAGTGTCACTCCTTCACTCATACAACCGTCACTCCTTCACTCATACAACCGTCACTCCTTCACTCATACAACCGTCACTCCTTCACTCATACAACCGTCACTCATCACTCATACAAGTGTCAACTCATACAAGTGTAACTCATAAAACCGTCACTCCTTAACTCATACAACCGTCACTCCTTCACTCATACAACCGTCACTCATACAAGTGTCACTCCTTCACTCATACAAGTGTCCTCCTTCACTCCTTACAACCGTCACTCCTTCACTCATACAACACTCATTCACTCCTTCACTCATACAAGTGTCACAACCGTCACTCTTTCACTCATACAACTGTCACCCTTCCTTCACTCCTTACTCATACAAGTGTCACTTCACTCCACAAGTGTCACTCCTTCACTCATACAACCGTCACTCCTGTCACTCCTTCACTCACCGTCACTCCTTCACTCATACAAGTGTCACTCCTTCACCGTCACTCACAACCGTCACCCTTCACTCATTACCGTCACTTCCTTACAAGTGTCACTCTTCCTCATACAACCGTCACCCTTCATACAAGTGTCACTCCAAGTGTCACCTTCACTCATACAAGTGTCACTCCTTCACTCCTACCGTCACTCATACAAGTGTCACTCACTCATACAAGTGTCACTCCTTCACTCCTTACAACCGTCACTCCTTCGCTCATACAACCGTCACTCATTCACTCATGCAATCGTCACTCATGTGTCACTCCTTCACTCATACACTCACTCCTTCACTCCACCGCAACCGTCACTCCTTCACTCATACTCACGTGTCACTCCTTCATACAACCGTCACTCCTTCACTCATACAACCGTCATTCATACAAGTGTCTCCTTCACTCTACAACCTCACTCATACTGTCACTCATACTTCCTCATACAAGTGTCACTCCTTCACTATACAACCGTCACTCTTTCACTCATACAAGTGTCACTTCCACTCTACAACGTCACTCTTTCACACAAGTGTCACTCCTTCCACTCATACAACCGTCACTCTTTCACTCATACAAGTGTCCCCTTCACTCATGTCACTCACCGTCACTCGTGTCACTCCTTCACTCACAACCGTTACACTCCTTCACTCATACAACCGTGCAATCACTCCTTCACTCAACCGTCACTCCTTCACTCATACACCCACTCATACCCTCCTTCACTCATACAACCGTCACTCCTTCACTCATACAGTCACTACTCGTCACTCATCAAGTGTCACTCCTTCACTCATACAACCGTCACCTTCACTCCTATCACTCCTCTCACTCCTTCACTCATACAACCGTCACTCCTTCACTTACAACCGTCACTCATACAAGTGTCACCCTTCACTCATACAACCGTCACTCCTTCACTCCTATCACTCCTTCACCATGGTCACTCCTTCACTCATGTCAACTCGTCACATACACACTGTCAACCATACAACCGTCACTACTCAGTCACTGTTGTCACATCCATCGGCCATAACAATCAGTCCCCTTACACACAGGTTTCTCTTCAGCCTCTCGTGTCAACAATCCTCATGCCCCAAACCTGGATGGTACAGACTGAACCATAATAAAGCGAGGCATGGTGGCGGCCCTCACTCACTCTTAACATAACGACGTTCGTTCTGTCATCTCCAGTACCAGGAAAAAAAATGAACTTGCGAATATTTCTGAATCCGGATCCAGGATGCTTGTGTCAGAAGGACGGACAACAAGAAAATAAGTACGTAATACCTAAAATTAGGCTGTTTACGTTTTCAACAGGAGTAGCGGCCCTTTGTGCGACGCAACAATTATACTATCAATATATTAAATCATTCACAAGTAATATACACTACAAGATGTGTTAACTACGAGAGAGCGTGGCAGTGGTGTTACCAGGTGGGATAATTCAACACATTTTCTACAACCAGGATGCTGGTGTAAATAAAATGACACCTATGTCCGCCACAGAACCAGTCCAACTCATTACCACCATCACTGTGAGTATGTGTGTGTAAACGATGTAGAGAGAAAGAAAGTATTCACGAATGAGTATGGAAGAGAAGAAAGTAGGATCAGTAGAGCCAAGCCAAGCAGCTGAGAGACTTCAACACCGCGTCACACACCCACCCAACCGGCCACAACCTACCTCACGACGCCTGCCTGATGCACCAACTTTTCCTAATAACAGACCAGCTTTTCCGCGTAACATCTTTTCCTGGTAACATCTAACATTCCACTGTAACACAATATAACCATTATAATTTACACAAGCCTCAAAACTTTAGCTACAACTTGGCACACAGTAAGAGATTCAAATCGCCTTTTTAAAACAACCAACGAGCCACAAAATAACACAACGTACATAGATAACCAACCAACTAATTAAATCAACACAAGATAATATATACCATCAGAAACCATAATAACAAACCCAGTAACAAGATATAAACGAAATATATCTGTTATCTGTGAATTTATCATTTCCAGGAAGTATATTTTAGGAGGGTGTGACAGTGTGACACGACTAGCAATGTATACAGCCATTTGATTCTCGGTCGATATGTAAATGCTGGAACACGGGTGGTGATAATCGAGTCAGGTCTGGGATTAACCCTAACTAAATGCCCGACTAACACTTGCATACCCACCTACTGACCTGACTAGTACAAATAGAAACACACTCGCAATGCCCGTTCAAACACATACACCCACCTAGTATTCACCCATGTACAGTCCTCATTCATACACCTTCACCCATGTATAGTATTCATCCACACAGCTTCACCTATGTATAGTCCTTATCCATACACCTTCACCTACATGGTGTTCATCCAGAATCCTTCACCCATGCATCCCTGTCTACGTCCACACCGCGTCATTTACCATCCATACAGCGTCACCCACGTACAATGTCCATCCACTCGACCTCACCCACGTACAATGTCCATCCACTCGACCTCACCCACGTACAGTGTTCATGCACTCGGCCTCACCCACGTACAGCGCGCCTCCGTTTCTGTCCACACAGCCTCGTCCGCCCGTATATAAATGTAAACAAACCCTGCTGGACTGTTACCTCGTGGACACTCAGCTGGGATAATGTCCTTCGGGATGCCGGATGCTGGGAATTCTGATCAAGCAGGTGAACCCAGCCACCCAGGAGTCCACACGTGCTAAGTATGTGCCTGTCCGGCCCCACCCCCATCACCCACACGCCACCCACCACACCCATCTACGTGTTAATATTACCCACTACCTTCATCCTTGTAACAGATCCATTATCCACACATCTGATCTATCATATAATTTATCCACATCCTATCCATATCCACCTGTCCTAACCCCCACCATGTCATCTATCACACACCACTGACCATACCCCTGACCATACCCACCTACCATAACCAAAACAATACCCATAACCACACGACTCTACCATACCCGTAACCACACTACCTATCATACCCGTACCCACACCCACCTACCATACCCACTTACAATTAACCCAACAGCTGAACTTCTCTAGCATTTAAGTCATCTACATATGATAACATCCACCAAAATGCATCCATCACCCACTTCTACCTAACACACTCATCACCTACAATCATATGTCATGCTTACACTACTCATCTACGACACCTACACATATATCCCACATCTACACGTACAATATATTATACATTTACTAGAAACTCGTCACCTGTTGTTAACATCCTCTGACAATATCTGCCAGGGAAGGTGCATGGTCAGTCAGATGGTGTTATCAGTCTGCGCCAGCTACACCACCTGCCTCACACACGGGGACACCACCTGCCTCACACACGGGGACACCACCACCACCTGCCACACACACGGGGACACCACCTGCCTCACACACGGGGACACCATCACTAACCTACCCTTTTCATATCGTCTCAGTAAAGCGGCAACATGGCACAGTCAGAAACATCAAAACAATACCCATCTATAGAGTAAAGGTAATTAGCATGCAGTACTTCCCAAGTAGTGACAGTATCCTGGAGGTAGTGCCTTAACCTACATAATGTGAGCACAAAATTACCCCACAACTTAATAACCAGGTCATGTACGCGTAGTTGTGGAATCAGCTTACAGCCCCCAGTGTAACCACATACATTAAGGTTCCTACCAGATTAACAGATCCAGCACTAACAATCTACAGTGCCAGCCGTTCCCCTCCACCGGTATAATGATGCGTTTATAACGGCTAAACGACACACGAACATACGGCAGACTTTTGCTTACAGCGGCCGCCTCGTATGATGTAAGCTTCAGAAGCAAAACACAATACCTACACGCTCACCTGTTCCGAGTGACTCACAACCACAAGTGGGTGTGTCCCCACCTCACTCCCATCCCTGCCAATAACAACTTATAAGCTTGAGTAGACTTAAAACAATTATTTTCAAGGCCACGGGACTCGTTAATACACCTACCTAGTACATATGATAATTGCTTAACCACAACTCATAATTTTTCAACATGTTGTACGTGATGCACGAGCCAGCCAGTTGCATCTTTCTTGTGCATTAGTTTGAACAGTAACCAAAGATAATACTACAGACAGACGCCTGTCCTTCATTGACACGTCGTCCACGCAGCATCCTACTCCACACTGACTTACAATTATTACTGTGTGGGTATACCTGCAGCAAGCAAGCAGGGTGGCACAATCCCACAACAAGCCCTCGTCTGCCTGCCTAGAGAAACACACCACGATCTGACATAACTCTACTTAACAATCTAAGTACACTACAACCACTCATCAAGACACTACATCCTCATGGCCACACAATAAGACCCAAACACGCAACCTGGGTGTGATATAAGAGCGATGCGGTATGTGGTGCCGTTTTTAGCCCAGGTAACAAAACTAGACCTTGGTAGGGAGCCACGGGATAAGCAGCGACTAACAATGCCAGAGGGGAGTAGATCCGTGTACAACATCCGGCATCACCTGCCTAGCGGACCGCTGGGGTTTCACGAGGTTTTTATATATACCAAAAATATGGTTCAAGGCCCATCGTTGACCATTATCTAATGCCCAAGCCCACGCTGGCATTCCACATCTCCCGAAACACGCCCACAATGAAAAGCAAGTCATAATTCCCTTGTGCGCCTCATGTTCAAATCCCGCATACATTGTACAGGGTTGATTCATAAGTGGTCAGGGAGTGTGAGGTGGTAGCGCAGCAAGTGGTGTACCTTGCTTGATGATATAATAACTATTTGTTTACAATTTCTCTTATGCTGTGTTTTCTAGATGGCAAAAATGGTTACCAATTTATTTATTGTGATCACAAAAAGGGGGCGTGTATTTACGGTACATGATAAGTGGGGGTGAGCCGCGAAGTGCCGTTACGGGCCGTCTAGGCGGCGGCCGTGGGAGCTGTCGAGATCCGGATATCATGAGCAGGACAGCTGGCTCCCTCGAGTCTCGGGGACACGCGCTACTAATTCTCCCGCCATACCACACCTACATCCTTCTCCACTTAGCCTCGGCTACCACCTTCTAGGAGAATGTATGGATGTCATCACAGTAAAGGAGTAGAGGATGGGTGGTGATGGTGGCAGGTGGTCAGCCAGGCCCCCTGCCCCGCCCTCAGACCGTCGCCTTGCACGGGAACTCGGGATGTCCGGATCGACTCCGCTGGGATTTCCGCGCATCGTCCCTGAATGCGGCAGCGTATTCGCACGTCCCCGGCAGGACTGGTGTTAGTTGGTCAGGACCAGCGGCACCACACACACGCCTTCATCTGAACTGGTAAGTGTTACTTACTCAGTATATAGTGCCAGTACCAAGCTCCACGCGTCCTAAACAGGTCCGTACCTCGTAATACCTACTACTTACCAACACTAAATTATATACTAAACACTTTATGCGTTAACGTTCTAAGGAACATGTGTGTTGTCCCTGTGGTTTCAAACTAAATTTTAGGTAAATCCTACCAAGTCTTACTTTAAAATTCGTAATAATCCTCTTGTTGTGAAGTGTGGCGTAAATTTTGAAAGGCTAGTTGAGTCTCCCCCGCCAAACACGTCAATGCCCTGGCATGTAGTGCGGGGAGTCCCCTGCTGCAAACGTGCCCAGCAAATTTCCCGCGAGAACCCAGTAACAGTGTGTGGAGAAGTGGGCGTCAGGACTTTGGTGCGACAGGACCTTGGGAAGGCCGGAGTGTTGGCGGCCCCGGGCTGGGGAGTCCCTCAACGGCTGGGCCGCCCGGGGAACATACACAAGCGGGATTTCCGATTCCCAAGGGGAGGAACAACACACACTCGCTCCTTGTGCTTACTCAGTTATCCTGAAGGTGCCACCGCGTCTGTGTCTCTCACTCCCCATCACGAGTTTCGCGTTGTTTACATATTTCTCACCACCACCTCCATGTGCGCGTCACCCCCCCCCTGCAGTATGATAAACACTCAGGGTGTACGGCCACTAATGGCTACTTCTGTACAAATACCTACAAGTTATCTAATATTTTTCAGTGATAATGTCGACTTGGTTTTGAGGTACATAGCAAGTCGTTGAGGTAAACACGTGTGTATATCCTATATGCGAGTGAATTAGTGAATTATTATTAATTTGATGGTGAGAACCGTGCACACTGGCGCCCTGTGTTATATATCAAGATAATGTACGAGAAACATATTACGGGAATATCGGTATAAGAAGATGTGACACGCAACAGGGAATCTTTAACAGTGAGTACACATGTTGTATGACGATTACTTAGCTAACACACTGATGCCACAGAAACACGGAAGTGACCTAAAAACTTCTCAAACACGTGCCTGGTCAAAATAATAACAACTCGCAATTGAAACAATAATTTTGTTTCTCCTGCACCCTGAGTAGCAGGAGTGATCAAAAAATTAAACCCACTCCAAACAAAGATCAATGATTTATTGACATACATTTTCTTTCAGTTTCCCCTGCACCTTGACTCACTAGTCCGGCAGCAACCTCACTGATTCTGAACACCTCCACACCCAGGGCGAACACTACACTCCCTCACACTTATTGGACTACTGGTACGGAAACTACAGCACCACAAGCTGGACCTCGACATGGTGACTACTTCTACATTACCCAATGGACTCCATCACGGGACTTCCTTCTACAGCAGGAAACTGATTACACTACTGAGGACTACTAGTGGTGCACGGGACAAAACTACTGTAAGCTTGGGGACAACTTCAGAAGAAACTGCACACACGACAACTATCGACGGAGAGGACGACTACTAATACTACAGGGGTGACTGGACTTATTAAACGAGCTCTGTAAAAGCACCGACTTCAAATTGGGACTACAGTACTGTAGTCATTAGGACTGCTGTAGTACCCATCGGACTTTGACAATACGGACTAATTCTGCAACCGTTCGTGGATTTAGACAATACGGAGTCATGTGTAGCAGTCATCGGACTTAGATAATAGGAATTTCATGAGTAGTAGACTTAGACAATTGGGACTACTCTTACACTGGCCACTGGACTTAGACAACTAGGACTACTCTTACACTAGCCACTGGACTTAGACAACTAGGACTACTCTTACACTAGCCACTGGACTTAGACAACTAGGACTACTCCTACACTAGCCATTAGACTTAGACAACTAGGACTACTCTTACACTAGCCACTGGACTTAGACAACTAGGACTACTCCTACACTAGCCATTAGACTTAGACAACTAGGACTACTCTTACACTAGCCACTGGACTTAGACAACTAGGACTACTCCTACACTAGCCATTAGACTTAGACAACTAGGACTACTCTTACACTAGCCACTGGACTTAGACAACTAGGACTACTCCACACTAGCCATTAGACTTAGACAACTAGGACTACTCTTACACTAGCCACTGGACTTAGACAACTAGGACTACTCCTACACTAGCCACTGGACTTAGACAACTAGGACTACTCTTACACTAGCCACTGGACTTAGACAACTAGGACTACTTTCACACTAGCCACTGGACTTAGACAACAGGACTACTCTTACACTAGCCACTTGACACTAGGACTACTAGCCACTGGACTTAGACAACTAGGACTACTCTTACACTAGCCACTAGGACTACTAGCTGGACTTAGACAACTAGGACTACTCTTACACTAGCCACTGGACTTAGACAACTAGGACTACTCTTACACTAGCCACTGGACTTAGACAACTAGGACTACTCCTACACTAGCCATTAGACTTCCACAACTAGAACTACTTCTATACTAGCCACGGGACTTTGGTAACTAGACTACTTCTACACTAGCTATTGGACTTAAGACAACGATAATGTCCCTCTACGGACGCCATAGCACTTTCCGTTACTACAACTGCCTCTACAGAAGCTACAACACAAACCCGTCACTACTACTACTACTACTACTACTACTACTACTACTACTACTACTACTACTACTACCACCACCACTACTACTACGTCAGAACAATGAGAGACCTCAACTACCCCCCCCCCCCTTGAGATATCTACTGTTTCTCACTAGCAATAAGTAAATTACCTGTGATTCAATAGACGCACCAGAATCAGGCATCTGCAGCAGGTTGTATGGTAGTTTTTAAGGGATGTTGTGCAGTAAAAGTCTTGACATTAAGCGGCTGACATGAACCATCTACTGCAGAGATTTATAGCAGAAAGTTTAGTTTTACATCGTACAGTATTTATGCGATTTACTGCTGGTGTTTAGCTTTTATAACCGATAGTTAGCTCTTACAGCGAACATATAACAATTCCTTGTTTTTAGTGGGTCACCAGAACATTTTGCCCAATTGCTCTTGTCTGACAACAGCCAGTAGAAACTATCTGCTATAATAGGATTAAGTTGGCAGTGCTGCTCTCTTCGATAACCTCTATACTATATACTTTGCTGTTCACTGTAGCTAAATTAAATGTTAACGTCCGCACTTACACTAAAAACTAAGATTTTTTTCCTCCCCTGAACAATTCTTAGCTTTTAACTTGCTTAAGTTTTGTGGGTCATTAGTTATTGAATATCAGCTTATTTTCGCCGACAAATTTCCTCACCATTTTTGTCAAGGAATTTAATGTTGGTGTCTATTTATATATTTTCCATTTAATTATTAAATCCGCTTTTATAAATTATTTCTACAATTCTAATTTATAAATCTTTTTAATTTTATTTATATTATAACTCAACTTGGCATGGGCGAACCTAATCGCTAAACAGTTCTTTATTTAAATTATTCCTTTGCTTTGCTTATAAAATAAAAGTTGAACATTTAGCTCAATGCTAGTGTAATGTACTACAGTATTTCTACCTGCGGCGATACAGTCTTCAGCGACTGTAATGGCCATGTTGATTAGTTATACCAGGCATCTTGTATATGAACTTGTATGTGGTAATGGGTGTTAAACATCTTGTAGACCATCCCTAGCTGTGTAAGACGTTGTGACTAACAATATGAGATGGTGAAGCAGTGTGTGTGTGAACCTCTCGTGCTACTTTAACATTTGTGCGATGGTCGTCCAACTCTCACAGCCCCCAACTTTCTCGCCAACCTACTTATGAAGCTTCTCCAACACCTTCATAAAGTCTCCACTATCCTACTATTGTTTGCTGTATCTTCTCTCGTCTCTCTAATATCTTAACTACAAACACCATCCTTAGGTAAATCCTCCAGTAATCTACCTTACAATAAGACCCTACACTCTAATGTATCTGATAATAACTGCTTATACTTTGCAACATTCAGCACCCTCCACACATCCGGTATCATCCACAAGTGTGAGCGAGAGAGCGTTTTAGATCACAGATACAGCTCACCATGAGGTTAATTTGAAAAGATAAGGACAAGTGCATGTGATGAAGCATGAAATTGGCAAGCAGTAATACCTAGGGCGGGTAAAACTGAGCAGCATATGCCGGAAACTACAAAACATCTACTTAAGATATATTTCACGATGGGTCGAGAGGAACTTATCTAATGTGAGTGTGTGGTCCTTCCACGGTAAACACTTACTAAACCGCAAAACAATTGTATTGTAAATGTTCAATGATGGGAGGAGTCGAGACCAATACAATGTGTCTGGTCTTGACAGTAATACTTAGGAATCCACCACTATGGGTCACCTCGCTGGTATTTTAAGCTGACCATGGCACAACCTGTGTTAAAGCAGGATACTCCTAAAACAGGATGCTACTCATACACTGCAACACGACGCAGAAAATGCCACTCTCCCTACTACAATGCTGCAGATGGGGCCGACCTCGCTACTGTTACAGGTGAGGTCATATCCTCGACGACACATCTGACGAGGGTGTGATTGACACCTTTGACTTAAAGTGTCCGGCGATGTTCATAACCGGAGAACGGCTACAGGTGTCGAGAACCGTTAACTCAACGGCTGAAGGTGTGAGGATTGAGAGACGCGGGGGTGACGAGTATCTGACTGCTGCGATGTAAGCTGGCTGGTTACATGACCAATCGTCGCTTGACGATTTCCAACACAAAGACCGTCATCATGTTTAAGGACAGTGCCGTGAGGTCACCAACGCCGAACAGCTGCCATCTGGACCACCACCAACATAACCCCACTGGAGGGAAAAACAGAGTTAATAAGCAATATATATACTGAAGAATGGTTCTTTTCCTATCTGGTTTACAGATAATAATGAGAAATTCATATTTAACACAGTGAGGAACTTTCCTCCCCCTTCGTGATAAAAACATGCAATTGCAGTATATATAAAAAGTGTAATGTGTCGCTGAGTCTTTACCACACCTCTACATGAGGGGCGCAAATGCCAGTTTGTCGCAGGAGCAAATAGATCAGACGGGTGTTAATACTTGGCATTTACAGTGGCTGCAAAATACATCAACCTGAAAGTACAGATTCCGTGAGAATGGAATATGCAATACCTAATATGCCAGCTGTCGTAAAAAGCAAAACAAAACAATTCGAACAGAAAAAATTAGATGGGAAAACACAGCATCACTAGCAGCATTCCGGGACACAGTTGCCAGTATAAATTTGATAGAAATAAAACAAAACAACCGAGAAATATCAGAAACGACAACTATTAGTACCCAGGACAGTATGTGTGACTAAAATTACTTGGACCAGTGACTGAGTGGCGGCATAACTCTCTCTTTGGAAGGGGTGGCAGAATGTGGCAATAAAAGAGGACAGGAGGAGGAGGAGGGCGACATGGCCAAGATGCGTGAGGGGTGGAGGAGGGGCAGAAGGTGGAGTGGAATGGTGGTCGAGCCTGGAGAGTAGATCGTCCACCAGCGGAAGAGGGAGGAGACGCCAGACAAGATAAATGGCTAGACAACGGAAGAATGACGTTTGGAAATGCAAGGAAATGGTCCTGTGAGAAAAATACACGAAAGGGTTGGATCAAATTGAAGAGAGACAGTCCAAACTCAGGCTGTGAGAGTGAACGGAGGGTGGGAGAATCAGTTTCCCATAGGTCGTAGGATAGAGTGAAGGTGGCAAGACTCAGGATTAGGCATTGCAAGGCGGCAAATAGAGATTAATAAAGGAACTTTAGAATCCTCACCATAAGTTCCACAAATTGATGGTGGATATACTAAACTACATGAAGTGACATGGTGGCTGTTCGAATTTAATGGAAAAAAAACTCATTGTGACTGAGAACTCTTACAGGCTGTCAAGTGTTCGATGATGGTGAAGATTGTGAGTGCATGGGTAGGGGGGGGGGGGGATTGTGTTGCATAATGGGACAGTGACACAGGGAGACGATTGACTCCAGTATGATATTGTGGCAGTGATCACGGCGACACACGGGGATGGACAACAAACACCGCCATGTTTTTCTATGATAGCCCTCCTGAAAAAAATAATACATGGTGAACTGGTGAGGATATTGAAGGCAGATGGTATACACGATACGTGGTGCAGCCTGCCGTTACCTGCCCACTTGAGGCGAAACAAAGATTGCACATAGTGGAAACTTCAATGTCTGTCATTATAAACGACTTTAGAAAAACCGTATTCAAGTGACTAGAGAATTGTTGATTGAAGAGTTAGCTTGTGGATGGTGCAAAATCGAACTTTACCTTGTATCAGTTTAATGAAGTTTGGACACCTTGATGAGATCCTGGCCTGAGGTGGGGGAGTGACAGGTGTGAAGGGTGGTGGGCGGCAGGGCGGTGGGCGGCAGGGGCGGCAGGTAAGGAGTCCTGAGAGGTCAACAACCTGCCACCACCGCGCCTCTGGAGAAACGGCGAGGTGGTGGTGGCCGCCTTCCTGGTTTTCTCGTGTCTGGTGTAGACTAGCCCGGGTGTTCTCCTGCACCTTACACGTCCTTCCCGGCCTCTCTGGTGGCGCTCTTCTACCTGCCTTCTACTACTTCACCATACCTTGATGGCACTCACAAACATCACTCCTCTCTCCCTCACAAACACATACATTAGAATCCAGGCGAAGTTACCAGCAAAAATATTTACATAATAAAGCCATACATTATTGGTGAAATATTTTACGAAAATACACAATTACATTGATTGTTTTGTTAAGCAGATCCTTTGTTGCAGCTAGCAACCTACGTTATATGAGACAAGTAAAAGGGATTCATTAACGGTAGTTTAAACACTGAAAACACTCTTAACTTTACACATAGCTGGACTGATCACGTCCCCAGTTAGTGCAGCAGTATAATAGCGGTACTGATTGTGTGTTAGAAGATGTTAGTGGTATTAGTGCGGGGGGCGCAGCTCCCCTGGCGAGTACTGTGGGGAGTTACCTGAGGCAGATCGCAGGGTTGGTAGGGAAGCGGCTCCCACACCTGCTCCGACAGCATCTTGGACACTTGGGGGCACGCTGAAGACACCTAGATAAGTGTGGAGGCACCTTTGCACACCTGGACACTGCTGCCTCCACGGAACACACTCCAGGTCATAGAGCGAGACCTTGAGGCACCCCAACACAGAGCTTCTAGGCCGGGGCACCTTGGCACACTACAACACGTGACGGGGAGCTCCCACTCCGTTAGTGTACACCTCAACGCCACGAGAAACAAAGTGAAGCCAGTGAACTAGATCCGCGCACTCGTTCAACTAGTGCCTCGCTGCAGTGGTGGTGGTGTGGCCGGGGCAGCAAGCGCGCAACCACCACACCACCACCACATCTCCACCACCTCCACCAATAGCGCGCCCCGCCCCTCTCCCCCCATACCTCCCCATCCACCTGGTATTCCACGTACCTGCGCTGCCACCAGAGGATCAGCGTGCCCACCCGGCAGGAGAGCTATCAACGGCAGGCGGTTCTCCACACCACATCGACTGTCGCTCAAATCAGTAGCCCGTCAGCGGCGATTGTTGCAAGACGGTGGGCCCAGAATATTTCCTTGTGGTGCTGCAGCTGAAACCCCACGATGACGTAGACCGTACTGTACACAAAACAACGCTGCCGACATTAACATATTCATGTTCTGTCCCCAAATTAGGATCTTCCGATTGGAATTCATCCTCACAAAAATATCGAAGACTAATATCGAGAGACAGTTATTCGGCAACAATGAGATAGATGTTGGATTTAGTTTTCTCCACATACAGCCGGGGACTTGCAGAATACTTCGTTGCTCAAACTGGTGACAAATGTGGGAAATCAGTTACAGAGGTTCAGCTGACAACTTTCGCACAGCAGCCATAGCTGTGAGGACTCACCCCCTCCTGCACACATTAACCACAACCGAGGACTTTTGGCGTCCACCAAAACCGGTAAAAACCGCATACCCTAATTGTTACGTGACTCATTAGTGTGTGTGTGTGTGTGTGTGTGTGTGTGTGTGTGTGTGTGTGTGTGTGTGTGTGTAAAAGGTGAAGGGGTAATAAATGTTTGTGTGGGTGGAGGGATGTTACAGGCGAGGGCTTCTGCCCTGTGTAACTACCCAAATCTTACAATGCATATACATAGAGGTAACGGTGAAGCTACTGATTACTACTACTACTACTACTACTACTACTACTACTATCTTGCATCATTACCATAAAACAATAATCTTTCAACAATTTTATAATTTTTAATATTTACTCAAAAGGTTTTCGAAGAGTGAAGTATATAAAAAGACGTCGCGTGTGATGGAGAGGAGTGTGTGTTTTGGAGTGGCTGCCGAGTGCTCACAGACGTTGCTTGTGGTGAGGTGCCCCGACGCCCACCATAAATGAAAGCAACTGGGGAAGAGGGAGGGAGGGGGGAGAGGGGAGGGAGGGGGAGAGGGGGGATTGGGGAGGGGGGAGAGGGGGATAGGGGAGGGGTAGGGTTCAGCGGGTCCGTGTCGGGATCAACTTGGCTGCCTCCAGTTACCCCACTCCACCATCCCCCCTCCACAACCATTCACTCCACCATTAACCCAACTCTCCGTCACAACCACTCACACCATCACCACCCACTTCCGATCACACACACTCACCACCACCCACTCCAACACCATCCACTTCACCACCATCCATCAGTCACCACTACCCACTTCACCATTCCTCCACTACAATTCCCACACCCACCCATTCCATCAGAACTGCAACCTTCTAAAAATTCGCTGGTGTGGGTGTAGTGATGGGTGAGGTGGGTGTACAGTGATGGATGAGGTGGGTGTGCAGTGATGGGTGAGGTGGTGTGCAGTGATGGGTGAGGTGGTGTACAGTGATGGTGAGGTGGGTGTGCAGTGATGGGTGAGGTGGGTGTGCAGTGATGGGTGAGGTGGGTGTGCAGTGATGGGTGAGGTGGGTGTGCAGGATGGGTGGAGGGGTGGGGTGTACAGTGATGGGTGAGGTGGGTGTACAGTGATGGGGAGTGGGTGTACAGTGATGGGTGAGGTGGGTGTAGTGATGGATGAAGGGGTGTGCAGTGATGGGGGAGGTGGGTGTACAGTGATGAGGAGGTGGTGTGCAGTGATGGGTGAGGTGGGTGTACAGTGATGGGGAGGTGGGTGTGCAGTGATGGGTGAGGTGGGTGTACAGTGATGGGTGAGGTGGGTGTGCAGTGATGGGTGAGGTGGGTGTGCAGTGATGGGTGAGGTGGGTGCAGGATGGAGGGTGTCAGTGATGGGTGAGGTGGGTGTGCAGTGATGGGTGAGGTGGGTGTACAGTGATGGGTGAGGTGGGTGTGCAGTGATGGGTGAGGTGGGTGTGCAGTGATGGGTGAGGTGGGTGTGCAGTGATGGGTGAGGTGGGTGTAGTGATGGATGAAGTGGTGGCAGTGATGGTGAGGTGGGGTGTGCAGTGATGGTGAGGTGGGTGTACAGTGATGGGTGAGGTGGGTGTGCAGTGATGGGTGAGGTGGGTGTAGTGATGGATGAGGTGGTGCAGGATGGGTGAGGTGGTACAGTGATGGGTGAGGTGGGTGTGCGATGGGTGAGGTGGGTGTACAGTGATGGGTGAGGTGGGTGTGCAGTGATGGGTGAGGTGGGTGTGCAGTGATGGGTGAGGTGGGTGTGCAGTGATGGGTGAGGTGTGTGCAGTGATGGGTGAGGTGGTGCAAGGATGGGTGAGGTGGGTGTAGTGATGGGATGAGGGTGGCTGTGCAGTGATGGGTGAGGTGGGTGTGCAGTGATGGGAGGTGGGTGCAGTGATGGGTGAGGTGGTGCAGGATGGTGACCTGGTGTGCAGTGATGGGTGAGGTGGGTGTACAGTGATGGGTGAGGTGGGTGTGCAGTGATGGGTGAGGTGGTACAGTGATGGGTGAGGTGTGTGCAGTGATGGGTGAGGTGGGTGTGCAGTGATGGGTGAGGTGGGTGTGCAGTGATGGGTGAGGGGTGTGCAGTGATGGGTGAGGTGGGTGATGGATGAGGTGGTGCAGTGATGGGTGAGGTGGGTGTACAATGATGGGTGAGGTGGGTGTGCACTGATGGGTGAGGTGGGTGTACAGTGATGGGGAGGTGGGTGCAGTGATGGGGGAGGTCGGTGGATGTGATGGGTGAGGTGGTGCAGTGATGGGTGAGGTGGGTGTGCAGTGATGGGTGAGGTGGGTGCAGTGATGGGTGAGGTGGGGGTGCAGTGATGGGTGAGGTGGGTGAGTGATGGATGAGGTGGGTGCAGTGATGGGTGAGGTGGTGCAGTGATGGGTGAGGTGGTGTGCAGTGATGGGTGAGGTGGTGTGCAGTGATGGGTGAGGTGATGCAGTGATGGGTGAGGTGGGTGTGCAGTGATGGGTGAGGTGGGTGTGCAGT